>NC_057933.1:19567204-19867204 GCF_018555375.3 Anguilla rostrata | reverse complement strand
GTGCAGAAAGAATGTGGAAGAGGGAGGGGCTGGAGTTGTAATGCTGTTGAACCACAATAATACAACTCAACATATACAATTAAAAAAATTATGGTTATATGTAGTGCAGGGATGGCCATGCAGGGTTAAGGTAATTATTTTAGCTGTTTTTGTCCAGTACGCATTCCCCGGGTGTGATAACGGAAGGAAGGAAGGTGGGGGAGAGTCCTCCCATGCTCTAACTCAGTCTGATGTCCAGAAGCTAGCTCCAAGGGCACACAGCATGCTGGTTTTTATCAGGAGATAATGATGTGCTCATGTGGAGTATTGACTAAACAACAGAAGTATTTGTGTGTTCATATAGAAAAAATACAAAAACAGTACAATATTTTGTTCATAGCTCTTTTTTCTTAAGCCAATGATAACCAAATGTTTTTAGAAATGCGCTTAAACAGCAAATCATCACTTAGGCTTTAATATCATGCCTGCTCATGCTTCAAAGCAGCAATGCTTAATTTTAGCGTGAAATTATATTTTAACTTTGTCTCCTACTAATTGGCGCACTGGTGTCTGCAGAGCCAGGTTTGTTGAGGCCCCATTACCTCCAGGCAATGTCCAGTGTTTCCATTGGCCAGGCTGACGGGGGAGGGGAAGAGCTGCAGGCCTCCACCCTATCCAGCATGCACTCACACAGTATGGATGCCCCGCTCTCCATCAGCAACACTTTTACGCATTACAGGTAGTGTACTTTGTGTCATTTTACAATATAGTGCATCAGTATTATCCAGGTTCATTTGTGTAAAGAAAAGTCCTGCTTCTGCCTCTGGGTTGTTGGATCTTCACCTAATACACTTGAATTAGATTATATGTGCAGTTTAAGAAGAAAGATTTATGAAAGACAGTGCCAACAGTGTGGTGAGAGACTGATTCAATTAACATGGGAGAGAGACTGTAATAGGGGTGGCAAGCACTAGTTTCCACCGCAAATTGCAAGGCACTTCTCTCAAAGATGCATGAAAATGGGTCCTGCTTGGACTGTTTCACCAGCAACGTGAGTCTGGGATATCAGACATGTACTATAGAATACAAATCTATACTGTATGGTTATTATGACAGTAATAAACAGTCATGGTAATTAAAAACCAGTGTGTCTCTAAGTGCCATAAAAGTGGTAGAAATGTCGAAATGTTTCGAATGGTCCTGTTTCAGGAATTGCTTCACAGAGAAGAGCGTGCTGCATGTGTCACGTACTGTTCAGCCACCGATTGGGCGTCTGTACAGCGATGCCGGGTTTCGTGTTGAGCCAGAGCTGGGCAAGGCCCCTGAAGCTGCTTTTACCAGCAGACCTGGCCTGGAAATGGGAGTCACAGTCCCCTGTGGTTTGGGCTGGCCCTCACAGGGCACTGGGCACCAGCTGAGCCCCTCCCAGGTTCCGGACGGTACGCATGGCCACAGGTCCTCTGAACCGCCCCGGGGCATAGATCAACCGCAGTACGTCTACAGGAGGCCGGAGGATAGCTGCCCTGCAGGGGACCCAGTCACTAGAGCAAGCAAGGACAGGGATAACAGAGAGGTGAGCACCATGCAGTGTAGAACCACTTCTGTCCTGGGCTGTGTTTTTATGCAAGTACATAAGGGTAGGGGAGCAAGCCTTTTTTATGGTTCTCTGTTGCTCTAGGCCTAGGGAAAAAGTGTTGTTTCCCCCCCCCATCCCATCCCCAGGGCTGCATGACTGATTTTATGCCCTGTTCACTGTACAAAAGATCATTCAAATGTCTTTGTTTACTTGTCATTTACCTTTACATTTCACATACTGTGCATTTCTTTGTGACTCCAGGAAGTGATGTCCTGGAGGTGGGAGCACCAAATGGTGAGCTCCATAGAGCATCCGAGGAGCGACACAGGTGAGGGAGTAACACCACCACAAGAAGAGAGAAGAAGAATTACAGGATGATTGCTGCTTTACAGTCACTTTCCCACTTAATCGTTTAGTTGGACTGATAGATATGTTACAAGTGCGCAGAAGACAGATGTTGGATGTATTTTGTGTGCGACTCTTATCTATGTCCTGAGGGATTGTTTATCTGTCCTATGGCCTTGACTGCTGGTATCTATTAGTTTGGAATGGTTCAAGAGCACGCCCCCCCCCCCACCCCCGACTCTTGCCTGGGGGCTTGTGCTGGCCTCTACAGAGCCTCTGTCCATCAATGACACAAATGTGCCAGTGGTCCTCCAGTAGAGTCACTCAACTCCTTGGCCAGACGCAGCTATGAAAACATGTAAAAGTAATGCACTGTGCTTCTGATGTCACCATGATGTCACCATTTCTCTGTGCTTTCGTTTTAGGTCAGAGCAGATCTTCAGCATTCCACCGTCTGCTAGGCAGGTGGGATGAGAGGGAGTCTCAGAGTAGCGTCAGTCCCAAGTTCATTGTGACGCTAGATGGAGCACCCACTCCTTTGAAGAAACTGGAGGATGATGGGAAGGAAGATGAGAGTGAGTTGTACTACTCTGATGGGGAGTCATACTGGTCACACTTTTCAGACTGTTTACATATTCCGTCAAAGGTGTTTGTAGTAGGAGTGCTATGAGGTTTTCTGTGTATAATGCCTTCAGAAAGTATTCAGACTCCTTCACTTTTTCTACATTTTGTTACATTACAGCCTTATTACAAAAATGGATTAAATTCATTTTTATTCTCATCAATCTACGCACAATACCCCATAACGACAAAGTGAAAACAGGTTTTTAGAATTTCTTTTTATTTTTTGCAAATTTATTCACCACGATGTCACCATTTCTCTGTGCTTTCGTTTTAGGTCAGAGCAGATCTTCAGCTTTCCACCCTCTGCTAGGCCGGCCCAAGGAGGAAGCGAAGGAGGAGCTAGGTGAGAATGGGGTGGAGTGCATCCATGGGATCAGGCCTGGTGCACTTCTGACCTGCAGATCTACAATGACCTGTCAGTCTCAGTGTTATTATTTAATTTTCTGAAAACCAAATTTAGATTTGGTCAAATCTGGAGTAATGTTAAAAGGTATCTGTATGCCAGTCATATGTAACCTTGTCATGCCATGTTCACTGCTGTATTTGCCTTGTGGTCTGTATCATATTTTGACATGCAGTCCTTGATTATTGAAACCGTCAGTGTCTGAGGTGGGAGGACCCAGCGACGCCCACTGCTTCATGCAAAGGAAGCCACTGGTAGGAGGCTCAATCAGAAGAAAATTAGCCACTACGGTGGGGGAGGAAGCCCTGGTCTCCACCCCACACGTGGCCCAGGGCAGGTACACTTTGGCCGCCATTTTGTACGCATCAACTTGAACCGTGAAGCTTTTACACACCTCTCACATTCTTAAAATGATATCTTCACTGAAGATCTGATGTGAAATTGTGTTATTTCTTCAAATTTTACTTAAAATCAGTTGAGCTTCATCTCACTTATTTTCACCAGTTCCCAGAATGCACTGCAAAGTCAAGCCTGAGTCTGGGGCAATTGAAATTGACACCAATTGAATGTAACAAGTTACTTACTGTGTAAGTAATGTAACTTCATTTTATGTGTGCAGTATATAACTGTATGACTTGGACTTCTGCCTTTCCCATCTTGGCAGGTGGGATGAGTCTCAGAGTGGCGTCAGTCCCAAGTTCATTGTGACGCTAGATGGAGCACCCAATCCTTTGAAGAAACTGGAGGATGATGGGAAGGAAGATGAGAGTGAGTTGTACTACTCTGATGGTGAGTCATACTGGTCACACTTTTCAGACTGTTTACATATTCCGTCAAAGGTGTTTGTAGTAGGAGTGCTATGAGGTTTTCTGCGTATAATGAGATTGGAGGCAGAAAAACAACTGGAGAGAGCTTTTATGTCATGCCGACCAAAGTTCAGATTAAATGAGCTATCAGTTGGATAGCTCTCTCTGAATGCCAGCAGCGATGACCGGGGTAGATAAATCTCCTGGGCCGTCTTCTGTTCCAGCTCTGTCTGCTATGAAAAAAAACAACCTTCAGAGCCCTCCCTTGCAGAGTGTCCTTGACATTTTTATGTTCTCTCACTGCTATGGTCAACAGTGGCTACAGAGTGTGTTGTATACACAAAATATCTGTTTTTTTGTGCAGGCATTTTATTTTATAAGGCTTTCAGTGCCTGAACCCATGTTTTTATGCAGGTGCTGTAAAAAAGTATTTTCATCCTTCCTAATAATAAGTCACACTGAATGGTTTCAGATCTTTCAACAAAATGTAATATTAACACAAAAGGAAATGGAGTAAACACAAAACACATTTTATAAAATATTTAATTTACTGCATGAAAAAGTTGCCAAACTCCAATGTCACCCATGTGAAAAAGTATTTCAAAGTATGTTTTTGAGAATATATAGGCTGATATTCAACACAATGGAGGAATTTCCCCACAAAAAAATCTTGTGTTGTAGATAAATAACAAACGACAGAGTCAGGAGCTTCTTTTGATATTTTAATAAAACAACCGGTAGGGAGGCAGAAGTACAGTCTTCAAAAATATTAGGTCCAATATATGAGTTTATATAGTTTTCAGAGACTGAAAGCTGTTGGTCCAGCCTGTGAGATTCATTCAATCGCCCTATGGAAAAGTTCCATTTTTAGCCAATCATAGGTTAGGGAGTCCATTCCGAGTCTGACCATGGGGGCCAGCTGAACAGAAATAGAGCTTCTTTAATCCCTTAAGGCACTTGATTACTGCAACTGGTGTCTATACCCTCTTACTTACATTCCAACTGATACATTATATGGGGTGAAACAGCATACAATTATATACATTGGCTATTATGCGTAAACATATTGAATCTTACCATCAGAGTGAAGTAGCAACCACAAACACAAACACGCTGTGCCATGGTCAAAGGAAATTCCAGAAGAGATGAGAAAAAAGTGGGTTCGAAACATATCAGTCTGGAAAGGGTTACAAAGCCATTTCTAAGGCTCCGGGACACCACCAAAGCACAGTGAGAGCCATTATCTCCAAATAGAGAACACTTAGAACAGTGGTGATTCTACCCAGGAGTGGCCTGCCTGACAAAGGGGCTCAGCGACAACTCATCCAGGAATTCACAAAATATCCCAGAACATCCAAAGAACTGCTGACTTCTCTAACCTCAGCTAAGGTCAGTGTTCATGTCTCCACAATAAGACTTTTTTTTTTTTTTTTGCAAGTGCTGGTCTCACATTTGCAAAAAAGCACCTGGATGATCCCCAAGCCTTTTTGGATAATGTTCTATGGACAGATGCGTCAAAAACTGAATTGGTTGGGAAAACACGGGTCCCATTATGTCTGCCATAAAGTAAATACAGAAGTTCACAGTAAGAACATCATACTAACAGTCAAATGTGGGGGTAGTGTAATGGTGTGGGGATGCTTTGCCTCCTCATGATTTGGACAATTGGCCATTGCCGAAGGAATTCTGCTGTGTACCAGAAAATTCTTAAGCAGAATGACTGTTCATCTGTCCATGAGCTGAAGCTGAACCATAACTGGGTTATGCAGCAAGACAATGATTTAAAATACAAAAGCCATAGTCCATATCTGAATGGCTGAAAAGAAAATTCAAGTTTTGGAGTGTCCTAGTCAAAGCCCTGACTTGAACCCAATAGAGATGGTGTGGCAGGACCTGAAATGAGCAGTTCATGCTAGAAAACCTAACAATTTGTCTGAATTAAAGCAGTTCTGCAAAGAAAAGCGGACTAAAATGTATCCACAGCAATGTGAAAGACTGATGAAATTATAGGAAGCGTATGGTTGCAGCTTTTGCTGCTAAAGGTGGTGCAGCCCTTTGTTACGTTTAAGGGGGCAATTTGTTTTTCTCATGGATGATATGGTGGATTGGTAACTTTTCATTAAATGAAATAATTTAATAAATGTGTTTTCTGTCATATTTTGTCTAAAGATCTGAAACCATTCAGTGTTACAAATATGCACTAATAGAGGAAATCAAGGAGGGGGCAAATACTTTTTCATGGCACTGTAGTTACTGTGATTCCCCCGCCTCCCCAAGACACACACACACACACACACGTACACGTACACATTTCCCAGCTTTTATAGAAATGTTTTTTGTCACACGGAAGTCCTGAAAATGTGCAGGTTGATTTAATGGTCGTTCAAAATGCATTCAAAAGTAAAGGGAGATAGAGAAAGCCACTATTTGCATAACTATGTGTACCTACTGCGTCTTTTCTCTGTAGAGGAGAACGGATCGATGGGAGCCAAACGTCAGAAGGTTCCAGAGCGCTGCAGGTTCTGGCCTGTGTGCGAGAGCGGGGACAAGTGCCTGTACCACCACCCCATAACTCATTGCAAGTGAGTGTGCACCAGGAGCCCTGCTGCATGTAACATACCACACTTACAGCAGTGAGTCATGCGTACATACTAAATCATGCAATGTCAACATTAAATACAGCAGTGCCTTCTTATCTTTTAAAATTTAGAACCTTCCCTCACTGCAGTTTTGGGGACAAGTGCCTCTTCATTCACCCCGACTGTAAGTACAATGCTCAGTGTATGAGGGCGGATTGCCCCTACACACACAGCAGTAAGAGAAGTCTCCCCCCTTTATCCAGGCCGGGTAGGTCATTTTCACGCATTTTTAAAAGTATTTGGTTGATTGATTTTTGAACAAGCTTGTTTCTGTTGCACGCTGTTTCATAACATTATCGCCCAAATTATTTTTCAGAAGCAAAGTTGCCTCCTGATTTGTGTCACTTCTTCCCAGAGTGTGAGAAGATGGACTGCCAGTTTTATCACCCAAAAGTAAGAAGCGTTTTGATTTGTGTGCCGCAAAACCATAAAGATAGTTCATGGTTGAGGACTTAATATTGAGAAAAGGCTGTAAAGAGTGCCTTGTATGATGGCAACAAGCAGTGTTTTTGGCAGGTGCGGTGGATTATTTTATAACTGAGCGCTGTCTTCAGTTTTTACAAAGCTTATTGTGGAATTAAAAATCTCAATTAGTGTATCTCCCTAGCCTTGCCGATTTAGGACCAGATGTAAACGGGCGGACTGTTACTTTTACCATCCGCCTGTGCCGTCAGGACACGCCCAAGCAGGGCAGATTCCTAAGCAGGTATGTGCTCAGTAAATCCCCAGTGAAGTGTACTAGCACAAATGGTGCACGAGTCACTTGATTTGTACTGTATGACTGTAGCGCGTTCATCGTTTTCTCATATAAATGCACTGCAGTGTATACCATACTGTACTCACTCCTTTCTTACGTACAGGTGTCCTAAGATTTGCGTACCAGTTTTTGCATTGACATAAGCTATTTATGTGTGAGGATGCTTTGTATGTGCTTGCTAATTACAGCTTTCTTTCTCCCTTTTAGTTAAATGGCTGAACTGCGCAAAAATAATGTGGTTACATTTTTTTTTCTTTTGGACTGGAATAAATATTTATTTTATAAATGTTTTTTAACGCTTTTTTTGATTTTTCCCTACCTGTTTGGAATGCCCAGTCATGTTCAGGCTGCACGATTGGGCGTTCCAAATGTGCCTTTCTTTAAAGCACATGCTGTCAGCCGCCAATTCTTGTCACACCACATTTCCCAAGTCAGGCTCGCACAGACATCAAATCAGAGGAAGACACTGCATCTGCAGCTCAACAGAAATAATTGTGAGAACCAGACTGACCAGCAGGGGTTGCTTATGCTCGACAAGGCTGTCATCCTGGCTGACTGAAACCCTCCCATCCCTGGGCTACAGACAGCTGTGCACCGCCCTACGGGCTGGCACCTGTACAGTCCATATTTAATACCAGAGCATGGGTCCCCATCCATGCAGTGACTACAGCAATGTCTAAACTCAATGAGCCACCCACCAGCACCTCTTTTATAGACATTTGCATATTCATATCCGTAATACAAATTGTATGAAGTGTTTTATATTTTGAGTAAATCAGCTTTATGGACTGTAATGAAGAATAAAGACTAAAAATCTAAGTTTCCTCTTTTTTTTATTAAAGACTGATTTAGGAAACATTTCACAAAAATATACAAAAGAATGTCTTTACAAATGATATTTACATCTCAGGAAAATTAAAATATGCACTGAACACATTTTAACTTATATACAAAATTGCAAAATAAAGAACGTTTGCACTTTTTCAAGTTACTTTTCACTGTTCCTCGATAAAACATTCCTGCTGAATAATATTGGATCTGTTCATGAAAAAATGAAACTTGTTTTAAAAAATAGCTAAATACAATACTTGTGTATAATAAAATTCAACCATTTTAAGCCAGGTTTGAAATAATGGAGTGGGAAACAAATGCCTTTAATGGTATTCTATTATATAAAAGCTCAAATTGAGATGATGCTTTTTTCATGTTTTGAATAGATTAGGGTTGTGAGCCCGAGGTTATGTTGGAGGAGTACTTGTAGCCAATCGGAACATGATGTCTTCAATGATTTGACTATACCCTTTACTCCTGTAGAGGTATAAAACTGTCTGGCTAAGTTTCTAAATCACTAGGGGAAAAAAACAGATGCTGTACAATTTATTCTGAATAGTCTTTTTACGGCATACTGGACAATTTTACAAACTATGAACTATAAAGATTATTAACCAAAGCATGGGTCACATGTCCCTGTTCTCTCCAGAATTTCAAAAGAACAGCTCACTGAGTGGATATTAAGTTTCATATGGGCAGATATTTCAAAGTAGGAAGTATTATTTGACAACAAAACAATATCAGTGTTTTCCTACTTTAATTCAAGCCTGATTTAAAATGGGTGAACTTCAGTTTCAAAAACATGGTTTAGCAGCACACTTACAGTAGTGATTCAAGGGTGGGGGGGGGGGGACAACAGTGCATTGAAAATGTCAAACTTTCTTCCTTTTTAAATTTTTTTTTTTACATTTGAGGATTTTGGTTGGTAAGGGATTGTCTTTCAGTAAGCCATGCACATGTATGCAGAACACACTCGCGAACATACTAGCATACATACGTCATGAAGGGTTACCGCACAAGCCAAAAATGCTACATTTCAGTTCACATATTTTCAGGTTCAGATACATCAAGGGGTTTTAGGTTCAACCAGTAAATAGCACAGTTACATGAACAAACCATTGGGGTTACCACAGTGACCGGGTCAGGTGTACAGTGCATAGTATGCTTTGGCATGCTAACATCCAAAATAGAACTCGGATGTACATTCAGGAAGAAGGCCACAGGAGTTTAAGAAATAAAAAAAAAAGCCTCAAGACACTCCTGAACAAAAATAACAGGTTAACTTAAAAAAACATCGAAACAAAAATCACGCAACCACACACACGAAAGGTCAAGTTTAAGGCTAATCATGTTTGCTACGTTGTTTTAAAAGATGGCATGTCCATAGTTCATACTGAATCTGACCAACAAGCACCATTGTGCCCCTAAAATATTGAAACCAAAAAAAGGATGCACACACGCACACCAAATACAAGATAAACCACAAAACTTAAACATGATATATAAATAAAAACTTGAGGGGGTTGATGATAGTGACTCTGAGGTCTTGCGTCAGATTTTGTTAGTTTTTTCAAGCGAACTGCAGTCCACGAGACTGCGGTGTCGATTGTCCAGAAAGAGCACTGCAATGGACAGTACATTCGCAGAAATGACGCTCGTGTGCACATGCCCAGTCTTGCGCAATAAATGTAAGTCACTGTTGTGGGTGCTAGCTGCCAGGTTTGACATCCCTTTGACATGCAGTTGTCCAGCTGTGGGTTTCTGCTCCTCGGCCATGCTGGAACGCCCCGTGCAGCCCCCTCTGCATTCGGCACGTCCCTCAGTGAGGCGCATGGATGCACCTCCAGACAAACAGGCTGTGGGAGACACTGGAGTAAGCTGCTGATAAGCACTGGCATTGCAATAATGCAAAACAAAGACACTGAGCACAAGCTTCTTATTCTTTCATACACAGTGTTCCAGCATTGTTAAAGAGGTCTGAACAAGCAGTCCTATGAGTCGCAAAGAGATATGGTGTCCAGAGACACATACACAAGTCTTAGGCTTGTGGTGCCAGTGTTATGTCACAACACATGCACTTGCAGTTTTGGGTATACAGGGAGGATCTTTTGAATGTCACCTTATGCCAGTTGCCTTTGCTAATACGTTTATTTTATTATAAATAATACTCTTTATTGTTATATAACACTAACAGTACAGCTTGAACTGAAATTAACTGATTACCTTCGATCGTCACCACCGGCGCTGACCACATAGCGGTCCCCACTTGTAAAGCGAATGTTTGTCAAGTGGGCAGAATGACCCAGAAAGCGCTTGTGTTTAGCCTGCGGGAACATGAAAGCTCATTTGCAACTGGCCGCCCCAGCTAGACCATAGAAAGCTACCCAATGAAAGCTGTATGGACGGAGGAGAATGGATAGGATTACTTTCTACGGATGGGATGTGGTGGCTGTTGTTAAAGTTGTGTGTGCATGCCAGACGTTAAGAGTTCACTCAAAGTACAGTCACGGATATGGCAATGGAGAAAACCCAAACGGCTTCAACAGAACTCAACAATTTAAACAGACATTGTCATAATATATCAGTGAAATAAATACCTTGATAATACTCATGAGTAAATGAGCAGCTAACTGAGTAAATGAATAACTAACTTTACAATGAAAGACCAGGCACAAAAATAAAACAACTACAGTGGTACAAGCAAAGTATCAAAGGTTGACATTAGCAGGAACTAATGACTAAAAAGCTCATTAACTCATGCAGGAACTCATGACTAAAAACCTTCAAGTAAAAACACATATATATAATTACCCTTAGCATGTATAAATTATATAATTAACTTCGGATAAGTCAGTTAAAGTAACTATTCAAGTATAAAAATCACGAAATATTACAAAGCTTACAGAAACACTTGGCATTATAACTATTGACTTTGATAAATGCATTTTTACAGTTAATCTTTGCAGTACGGTATTGCGCACGAATCACACAGAAACACAACCAGCGTATCATAAACACAGATTATACTTACAAACTTTTCTGGACATGGAAAGTCAAACAGCTTTACCATTCCAAAGTCATCGCCTGTGACGATGTTGAGGCCAGAGTGGGACACACAGGCACAGGTTACGTCTGCTTTGTCAGTGTTGCGGGACCAGATCCCCACCACCTCATCACCTAGGACACTGGACGAAGCACAGGAGTTCAGCTCATAAACAGTTAACAAACATACCCATGCCTGTTTTTGTCAGCTGCGATAGGCAAGGGAATATGTGGTGTAACAAGACTTCTATACGTATAGAAATGGCATTAAATTTACTTTTTTAAAGTGAAACGATTAAGACATTTAAGTCAATACTCCAAGGAAAGCCTGAATAAAGTCTAGCCCAAATAAGTGTTAGAAATTTTGAAATATTAAAATTGGGTGTTTGAAAAAGGTGAAAATTTCATGTCAATATTCTTGGCAAACCAAATTATTCAGCGTGTGGGTGGCCCTGGGATCTGCACTCGTTATTTACCTAGTCCATGTGGCCCAGGTGATCCTGTCAATGACTGCCTGTTCAGTGACCTGTTTTCCTGAAGGCACCTCGTATACCAGCCGTTTGTATGCACCAGTGGACAGCTGTTTGAAGGAATGCATTTTATAAACCATGCTATTCACAGAAGCCATACATTGATTATTACTGGAATACTGGACTGGATTATGTTGGCTTGTCCTCATGCGTATATTGCAAAAACATTTTCTGAAGTAGAAAGACATTGAATTTTCTGAACGTGTACAAACATAGTGTAACAATTCTGTTATCCTCCTATCTGAGGGTTGGTGACCAACAGCACACCTCACCTTCAGTAGACATACCTATACTTTGTCTGCAAGCTACTATGAAAATATACATTTACTTTATTGTCCACACTAGCTGGAAATGAGTTTTTTGGCTTCACATTACAACTTGCATACATTAAAAACATAAACAATCACCAATATATTGTCTCCATTGTGGGTTAGCTGAGCCTTTAAGTTAAATGAAGGCACAATGTGCATTCCATTAGTGTGCGCTCACACACAAACCTGGACAAAGCAGCTGTCCGCAGAGAAGTCCATCTGCATGACGAAGCTGGGGATGTCCCTGCAGCAGTTGATGCGGTTAAGCGCTGGACCCAGCGTCAGGTCATAGAAGTCTACGGCATTCTCACTGGAGCCCACCGCCAGGTAGCGAGAGTCTGGGCTAAACCTGGGGGGGGAGGGGGGGGCAAAGTCTGGGTCACCTCACCTGCAGAACATGTCGTATTTGGAATATTATTATTGTTGTTGCCTAAGGACTGGACCACTCCGAATGTACAACCTGATATCCTGGATTGCGGATCGGCGATCCCTCTTCTTGCCCCAGATCTTAAGCGAGGTGACCAGCAGGATGATGAACTCCCCGTTCTTCATGCCGATTGCCACCATGTCCCCCTCGGGGCTGTAGCTGACCGTGCGTGCCGGGTGGCCCAGGTTCACCTTGTTGAGCATCTTCTGTTTCCCCCAAACCAAAAGCAGAAAGGAGAGTTTCACTGAACGCACAGCATAGGGTTTGACATGAAAGTACATCTTTGGCATAACCTTTTGTTAAACAAGAGCGGTGCTATATGTAAAATGTAGAGCAGACCACATAAATTCGAGAAATGTGTGAGTGACTGTAATAGTTCAGATAATTTTAACCTAATCTGATAATGAATCAAAGAGTTGGGAAGCTCTATTCTTTTCTGAAAGTCATTTTTTTCAACATTTTATTCTCAATTCTGTATCGCAAATTGTACAATGATCTGGCATTACTGGCATCTACCCCATACAGCACTGAAGCTGGCCCTCCAGTCAGTGACTGTGTTCCACATTGCTATATACACAATGCTGGGTTATTATTAAAAAGTTGACTTACTGAAAGTGTTATATAAGAAATTATATGAAACATCATATAGTTCTTATGGTAACTTCATAAATGTATTTCTGAAAGTGTACTTAGCCTATATATATAGCCTATATATTGTAAGAGAGAAACTTTTTGTATGTGTGTGTGTGTGTGTGTGCTGAGCTGACAGGCCCCAAGAGATGAGCACAAGATGTGTCTGTGACAGACGGTGAAAGGAGACTTCTGCAACCTTGCCACTAGGCCAACTTCACACCTCTGTTTTTTCTAAGTATAATGATAACTAGATATAACCGGATGTAAGCTAGAATAATAAGTAACCCACTTTGAGTGGAGAATAACTGGGGCATAGTTCAGTTATAGGCTTGCAAAATGTAAGGCACGCCTCTTGTGCATGACAAAAAAGTACTGAGACACTATATATAAGAAGCTATCTGTACACACCTAACTTCAGAGAGGTTTGTGAGTACTCTCTCATTCTTTTCTCTGCTTGCAAGCTGAATAAAAGTCTTACGAGTGAACAAAGTGCTGTGACTCTGTTTGATCAGAAACAAGACTTCACCTGTTGGTACAAGGGGACGGGAACAGTAATGTCAAGAGTGTACGCTGTTTCACCCCATGCTATATCCCTATTGGAATGTAAACTAGAGGAGATAGACTCCAGCTGTGGTATAAATCAAGTGCTCTAGGGGATTAAAGGACCTCTAGGCCCACATGGTCAGTCTTGGTATGGACTCCCTTATCCTAACGTATGATTGGCTAGTAAATAGAATCTTTGCACATGGTGATTAAATGAATCTCATAGGTTAGAACAACAGTTCTTTGTCTCTGAAAACTATATAAACTCACATATTAGACTTAATATTTTTGAAGACTGTACTTGTCCCTCTTTCTGATCAGGAGTTTTATTAAATTATAAAAAGGAGCTCCTGACTCTGCCATTTGTTATCTTTATCTTCAACACCAAGAAATTCCTACAACAAGGAGACCACATCTCTCACTAATGACGAATGGTAGCCCACAGGCACACAGAACTTATGCAGTGGTAACTCAAGGTAACCTGAACAACACAAGCACAACCTACCCTGGTGGGTCAAAACTCAGCAAATAATGAGGATGTGGGGAAAAAACTTGCTATCTGAAATCACTCACACTATGGCCCATTTTACCTGGGGATTCTGGCAACTGTCTGAAACGAACAAGATTCAATACTGTGAGGTATATGGCTGAACCACAGACGTATGCTTTAGCTGGATGTGCTCCCCAACAACCCTAATTATTATGGTAGGTACTGTATATACTGAAGCTGTCATTCCACTGTGAGCCCAGAGAGGCAGACTGGAGGACACTAACCTTCTCAGGAATGTCCCAGAGTTCCACTGTGAGCCCAGAGGGGCAGACTGGAGGACACTTACCTTCTCAGGAATGTCCCAGAGTCGCACGGTGCCATCTTCGGCAGCAGACAGGAAGACGTCACGGGAGGGGTGGGCCCCCACGCCCCAGATGGGTCCGTCCATGTGGCCGTTCACCAGGATGTTGCAGGCCGCATTCTTTTCCCCCACCTCAATGATCTCTGCATTCCGTGTCCCCACCAGGATTTTACCCTGCAGAGGCCATGAGCATTTTAACCCTTTAACCCTTTAAGGGTGTGAGATCACAAATACATATGTGATTAGAACGTCTTAACTGAACATTCTGATGCTGATGTAACAATCATGACCAGTAATTGAAAGCCATGGAGTTCTAGAACACTGACTTACAGTTTTGAACAAACATTCCAAAAAACCTACTCTTCAAAGAGTTAAGGTGTAAGAGCACAAATACTATGTAATTAGAATGACATCAACTGAACAATCCAATGCTGATGTAACAACCACTAATGGTAATTAAAAGCAATGGAGTTATAAAACACTGACTGACAAAAAAAAAACAATCCAAAAATGCCTGCTCTTTTAAGAGTCAATTTTCCCAACCGGTTTCTGAACACTGTGAAAATACGAACAGTATGGCATGCACCGGTGCAGCCTAACCTAGTAGCCTCCATTCATTCACCATTCGTTCATTAATTTATTGCCTCTTTTGTTGTTCACACATTCCAGGCACAGGTCCTGGCCTCCTGGTTCTGTACCAGCAACTCTACAGCATGCCAAGCAAGGCTGAGAGTAGCCAAGTGCTCATTCCGCCAAAAGAACACCAGTCCTTTACAGGGAAACCCCTGTGGGCAATGTGACCAGTATTCACACTAGCGCGCTGAGTCATTTGTAAAAATAAATGGGTGGTTTTGTGAGTGTGCACGGTGGTGCTCTGACCCCCCTTCCCCTCTCTGCTCCACCCCAGGAGGCAGCCTCACCTTCCCCCTGCACACAGAGCGCACGCAGTCTATGACCTGGCCCGTCTCCAGGCGGAAAGCCCGGCAGCGCTTCAGCTCCTGGTCCCACAGTTTGAGGGCACCTCCCTCCTTCGACCTGCAAAGGACCGGCAAACTCACAACCTGGCACCCCTCCCATCACCCGACCTCATCCATCCCGTGCTCCAGTCAACCATTCCTTAATTAACACCAAAGGAATTACACAGTATATTTAAACCGGTGATCCATTTTCACATTCACATATTGTCACACAGCATTTTGTGCTTTCGAAACAAAGCCAGCAGTGAGCTCTGATGTCAGGCAATACAGTTAATACTCAAAATAACCCTTCAAAATTAATCTAGAGGTTTTTCATCTTGGTTCTGGAACTGACAGTACATTTATCTGGTTTCTTTTTTGGTGTCTGCCAGTTGCAAAGTTATGAATAGCATTTCTAGCAGCTACTTCAAAAACAGACACACTTTTCAGCCCATGCCTGCAGGCACACCTGAAGCAGAGAGCAGGGGGAGGTGAGACAGCAGTACTCACGGTCGCTCCTTGCCTCCGGTCACAATGAGCCCGTCTCTCAGTGTGGTGTACATGGTAAAAACGGGGCCTGTGTGGGCTTTGGCCACGATTCTCACTAGAACGTGCTCCTTCCACACACACACATCCCCACTTATGGTACCTGTAAATGTCAAGTTATTCTGAAAAGAAAACAAACCTGCACTAATCTAGTGACCTAAGAGAGAGCAGACATTGCATTGCAAGACAAAGTTCACAGCACCTGTTACGAGAACCGACTGATTAGCAAATTACGTCAATCAGAAGAGGCAAAGAGGCGTCATGAATATTCAACAGGCACTTCTATTTGCCAGCAGGCCTTATTAGCTTGTCAAATTAGGCGCGCCTTCCACGGTTACAGAGATTAAACATTTATGCTAATTGGTTTTGACTTTATCTGGTTGAAACAAATCATTATCTTTGGTTTATGCATACAGTACGTACTATATCAACATAAATGTCAGTGCAGCTAATTTAGATTTAGGTACAGTTTGAAGTTAGAATATGGATTCACCAAGAAACTTTCCTCGGGCAAATCAGGAATTCATGCAGATCTTATCTGGTGACAATTCTACTGAATCTGACGCAAAAATATGATTCGCTGCTTACAATCGACTGAGGGTAAGAATGAATACTAAAAGGAGGATTTTTAATAGCCGACAGGAGGATGGCAAATTCAGAGACACCCTTCGGTGTTCTGCACACCACTGCCGGCAGCGCCGTGAGGGAATGTCGGACTTACAGCTCCGAAGGCGACGGACAGCATGGTCTGCATGCGGGCCTCCTCGATGGAGCTGAGCACGCCCTTCTTGCTGAGCAGGGCCCGGCCCGCCAGCGTCCAGAAGCGCACGTGCTTGATCCCCACCGACACGAACTGGGTGTCCGAATCCGGGCGGAACTCCGCCACAAAGATGCGCTGGGAGTGCCCGGCCCGGCTAGCGATTTTGGCACCTGGGGAACACAGGCCACTAGAGGTCAGGCTCCTGAGCTCCACAAGGACCTGTGCATCTCAAATATATGTTCTGTACCACTGGTGCCACGTGCACACCGTACTCATCAAATCTTTTGAGTTTTGTCCTGTCATGGGTGTAACCCCCATCTGCATTGCAAAATGCAAATCTATTTTTTTTTTTTTTAACTACAGCTTTGTGACATTGGGAACAGGCAATCTCACCAGTATGGCAATCCATTCATACTAGGAAGGTTTTTCAACTGCATATTTATAAACTTTTGGTAATGGTTTCTTTGAATGGTCCTCTCCTTCATAACTTAGCTCCACCATAAGCAGGACTTAAACACAGCAAAGGTGTAAATCAGATAGAAGACAGCTTTAGCAAGCAGAATACAGACACCCAATCGAACAGCAGGGGTCATTAGAGAGTGATAAGATGAGGATCCCAGCCTGACCCTTTCCTAAACTTGGGCATTTATAATGTATTATGTGTTGCTGACGCTGGCATGGATGGGATTTGATAGCGGACTGTGGGGCCAATCCATGCACTAGAACAGTGCCTATAATGATGAAGCTTACTTGTAACTGTAAATTACAGAAAACTTAAGTTCTACATTTATGGTATATATTATTAATAATAAAATAGACTCATATAAAGGTGAATGAAAATAAATACTGTCAAAGAGATCCATAAAATCAGTTGTATCTTTCATTCATCAACTTTCTTGCCTTTAATTCAATTTATAAGAATATACTTTGATAGTTTTGCAATAAATGTAATCCTGTACATTAACTAATGTACATCATTTCTTGTGTTGTACTTTTGCACAGGTTTACTTTATTTATAAATTTATCTGCCTTCTGGGATTTTCAATGTGGGAGTGACCAAGATAGTGATAGTGGGCATTTGCCAAGCCATCGTGGCAAATAAGACTTTGTTCTTAATTGACCTGTCCAGTGAAATAGGTTCATTTAGATAAGTAAGGTAAAAACATGCACGTACCTTCTTGCCACTTCCAGATGGTGATGGTGTGCTCAGGGTCCAGCCCCACAGAGAGGAGGAGCTTCCCAGTGGCGCTGAAGCTAACGGAGCAGACTCCCCGCGAGTGGAAGCAGCGAAGCACGGAAAGTGTCTGTTTGTTCATGGCATCCCACACGTGGATAGAAGGCGATGTTGCTAGGGGAGGAGACAAGCTGCTGTCATTCACCAGCGGTGATCAATGCCAGCAGAGGGGGGTAGCTTCTGTCATTTGATGCTAACTAGTGTTTGGGAAGGAGACAAGCTACTGTCGTTCGCCTGTTATGAACAAGGCTAGCTAAGGAGACAAGCTGCTGCTGTTCACCAATAGGGGACCGGTGATAGGAGAGAGGACAAGCTTATTTAATTCACTAGTGGTGACTGATGGTGACGTGCACTTCCTGCCGAAGGTATATCTTTTAGTCAGGACAGAGAAAGTATTTCCAAACTCTATCCAGGGCATATCCAATGTCCCACCCACAGTTCATAGATTCGCTCTATATTATAATTACAAATCCTCATGCTATTATAATTTCACAAGAGCTTCTCCCTGTGAGTTTACTGACCTTGCATCTGCAGGTCGCTTCAAGATACTGTGAAATACACATGAATGAAGCCACTGCTCCACTAGATGGCAGTGGATTGACACTAACACCTCCAAACAGATGAAAGCAACCTTCTGCACCCTACCCAGATATCCTATTGAGCACAGCTAAAACATGATCCTTGCTAAACGTTCAAAAGAGGAAGCCTGCTGTTATTATTTGGACATTAAAGGAATAGGGAGCGCTGGAGGCACACAGCCAACTGACCTCTGTTTACACCAAAAATGCTCATGAAAGGGCCAATGCCAACAAGAAATATGCAGGTACTGCACTGTGGCTGGGAGAGTACTGTAGGGCGGTTTAGAGAAGTGCGCCCCTTATCAGACCCCCAAAGGGAAACAGACTGTTTACTGAGCTGGCAGGGAGTCAGCAAGTGTGATAAAGAAACAGAGCTCATATGCAAAACATACCAAGTGGATCAGCATTATGTAGAACACGGGCTCTCTGTAATACAGTGTGTTCATGTTTTGTATTGCTGGAAAGCCGATGTCAACGAGTTTGTGTCTCAGCTACAAAGGTTGACCTTGAGTGATATGCATACAGCGATAGCACATACAGGGATGTTTGATGACTTGGGGTTTGACTTTGATCTTTGTGTAGATAAGGGGAGAAGTGCAATGATTTGGGAAGACTCGTTAATACAACCTCCTGTGTGCATTCACCCATAGCCATCTCACTACACACACACTCTTGCAAAATTGTATACTGCCATCATTGAACATACTGTACAATAAACAGCATTCACTTTAACCTGGCATTCGTTGACTGTTACCGCTGCACACGTAGCAGTTTCAGGGTCCTAACATAAACATAGAACTCAGGATATCTGCACCCTGTAGTCACTTTGCTATACACCAGTGCCATAGCAATATACACAATTGTATTTATGCAGGCTACACATGCCAGAGGCACATCTATGTCTACCAAGATAGACAGTGATTCGTATACAGCTACACTACTGGCAGATCACATGCAGTCTCCTATGCATAACTGTAAGCACAGAGGAAAGGTTAAAACATTATTTTGGAGCCAGATAACCAAGATATCATTAAATTAATCTTGTTCCAGTAGCACCGGGTAAGACTACACACATTCCTTTGCCACTCAGATTCTTCCATTGTTTGGTATATCTAAGGGGTTTCTTACAGTATGAATAAAGAAACAATAGATTTCACCATTGCTCTAGACATGGGACGGTGCAAACCACTCCAGTCTGGGAGTGAGTAAGCATGTACTGGACTGTTTCACTGGTTAATTTAAACTTGAATATTCAGGGTGTTCTTACCTGACATATCACCAGAATCACCTGTAAGCAAGGAAAACACCAGTGAGTGGACCACAGGCAGGTGAATGGACAAATGCCCATTCTATGACATATTCAATAGACAATACTATTTTAAAAAAATCAAATAAGCTTGAGGGTGAAAATGCTTATTTAAGAGTTAATTGCTCTCTCTGTGAAAATTTTATTGTCCAGGGGGCTGTGCTAAATAAAATTGGACTGGATCGGGGACTATTACAATGAACTAGTTATAACACCACTTTTTCCACGTGCCTTGCGAGACCGTCCAATGCCTGTGTTGATGCTGCTCTTCGGATCAACGCACGGTTGCATAAGTTAAATAGCAACACCAAACAAGCACATATTCAACACGCACCGCTGTTTTTCTGTAGGCACTGAGGTATGTTGCTCGCTCAACCGTGCGGGGATCGCGATAATGCACATTTGTCGCCTCAGCGCACTCAAAGAGGGCCGGGGGAGCTATTCGAGAACGACCCTGTCAGGGGGGTCAGCGCCAGGTATGGTAAACGTCTCACAAACATACCTACTTGGCCAGTTGCCACCACGTTGGGGAACTTTGGGTGCTGGTTGATGGTCAGGCAAAGGATGTCGTCGCTGTGCTCCACGTAGAAACTCTGGCAGGCTGGGAGAAGACACGCGTGCACACATGCACACAAACACACATATACACAAATACATTCCAGTGCACACACACACACGCACACACACACATATTTGCACAAATACATTCCAGCGCACACACATACACACAAACACATGCATACGCATACATATGAGCATTGACATACACAAACACCCACACGCAAAGCAAAACCAGTTTTCAAAAGCAGTACAGCGATGAAATATGGCAAGTCATTCTCAAAAGCAGGCTGGCCACAGCTCACTGAGACAGGCAGCTGATTTTCCTTAACAAGCCTGAGCACTCTCCCCTGTCTTCTGTGTCTGTTTAAGAGTTCCCATGAGGATAATACTCTCTCACAGTGAAGGCAGGCCTAGATCACATTTTAATTCTGAATGCCTCTCAGCTGAAATGGTCTTACTCACAGATTTGCGATCGGAATGACAATGTCACAGCTGCACCGATCATAAATATTCAACGATTGCCTTCACGTGAACTCTTTCGGTTCAGTAATACAGTGAGCAAACTCTGCTTAACCTAATTTCTGTTTGCCTTCTAGCAATTCACTTTCTGTGCACATCACAGTTGTCACCAATTTCATACAGAACACAGGAAATGAATGCCATCATTTCCAAAAAATAAATATCCCAATTGTTTGCATCCAAAACCCCACTGCCCCCACCTGAGCATCATGCACAGGGCTGACACTGTGCTGCTTACCTGTTGCGAGATTGAGGACCACGCCCACCGAGGCCGTGTGGTAGATGATGTCCGCGCCATCGTTAAGGTAGTGGACGTTGTTACGGCAGTCGTTGCCACGGTAACCAAACACCAACTCCAGAACAAGGTCCTGTGGGAGAGACCAGGCAGGGTCAGACATAATAACTGAGGCGATCCAGGACGAACGCTGTTGCTGTCAGTGAAAGGCACTGCATCACGATTCTCATTTAAGTCAAGTGAGGCAAAAGGCCCTGTTGTGCTAAGGTTGTGAGACAGATGCCAAGTAAGTGGTATCCTTAGAATACTAACACACATGAGTCATTATCCAAATGGTGATGAAAATGAGCGCATAATAAAAGGATTCAATCAAATCTGAACAGACAGACTCATGGCCACCTGTATGGCTTGAAAAAGGCTGGCAAGCCCGAAATGCTAGTTTGTCCCCGGGTATCTCCTGCGGTGGTTTTGAATACAAAGACAAGTGAAGAGAGATAAAAAGAGCTAAAAAATGTGTACTTTTACTTTTGTTAATGAAAATTAAAAATTTGATAAGATTTACAGAATTTTTGAATATATTTCATGTATTAACCATAGTGTAACTCAGGCTCTGATAAATGAGAAGGTAATCCGGTGGGGTGGCGCTGTGGGGCAGTAGAGACACAGGGCCCTCACCTCGATGGGCCTCTTCTTCTTGCCCACATTGTTGGTCTGCAGCTTCTCTGGCTGAGGCAGAGCCCTACTCACAGGAGGTCTGCAACAGAGAGCTGGGAATAAGAAGAGCTGGTCTGCTGTCACCCATCACTAACAGGTAAGGGTCAGACTGTGAACCCCTCTCTCCCACTCTCTCTCTCTCTATCAGTACAACAAACATATATCTATATATCAGCTTCTCTCATCTCAACCCTAACATGTTCTGAAAATAATAGAAACTGTGATAAATACTATACAATAACATAACAATAAATACTCTAAACAGATGGTAAACACATGCTTCAAACGTTTAATTCTATCATTATCTGAACTCTTCACAATCTCTCCATTAAGCTGCTTTCTGTCCACACCCACCCCCTCCTCCCCAACCCCCAGTCATTCGGATCACTCCTGTTCTGCGCATTGCTTACAGCACATCACAGCTCCGTGTGCTACACCACCAGCAGTAGCCCTGTTGGGAGGGGCCCGGTCCTCCAGGGCCAGGGCCAGCCATTGAGCACATTGAGCATCTTCAACAATGGCAACACAACAAGCCCTCACCCCGCGAGGCACTCAATTGTTTGTCGCTCCTTCCATTACATTATGTTGTTTTCATACGTTATACATGACTGGGTCTCAACACAATATATCATCATTCATCACCAAATCATGACAGAAATAATGCCATTTTAAATGGATCACCAGTATGTTTTCCAGAATGGAGAGGGGGGAAAATAAAGAAAATCAATTAAACAACAACAGAAAAATAAAATAACTTAAGAACATTTTCATTTTATTTACTTAAAATTATATCATGAAGAGACTGTGTGATCATTATAGTTTTATTATAGTTATTATAGTTGTATTATAGCTTTTTCGAAACTAAAATGGCAATTTTTATGTAATAACATAACTTTTTTTCATAAAGCATGTATGCTAATTCCAAGTGAACTGCTCTTGTTCATCTTGTGCTATAAACTCTGGGGCTCTGTGGGAGTGTGGTGACTGGTGCGCCATGATGTAACCGCCACTCTCTCATCCAGAAAAGCCGTGTTTACAGCGGAGCTGGGTCCCAGTAATCCCAGCGTTAATATTTGATCACAGTGCCGGCGTGCTGGTAATGAACTTACTGTGTCGGAGTCGCAATTTTGTTTTTACTGTGCGCGTGATCGCAAAGACACGAAGCCCATCTGTTTCAAAGCGATACTGTGGCACCGGGGCCCTGTTTGAAGTCAGACAGTGACAAGCTCTTATTGAAAGTTCAAATACCCCCTTGGGCTTTATTCATCACCAAAATAACCCTGGAGTGAATGTGCGGGCTCAGAGTTGACTGACGCTCCGCCTGTACAGCGACTGGTAATGAAGTAAATAAAGTCTCCGTGGCGCGGGACGCCGTGTCATCGTGTAGGAGACGATGATGCAAACAGCTCATTCCCTTCAGGAAGCAGGCGGTGTCTTGGTTAAAGCAAATAAAACCGCACACTTTTACACACTTAATTAACTAGAGTACACACAGAGCACCGTTCTACAGGCCTGTTCAGTTTGAATAGCTGATTCGGGGCACACACTGAGCCTTGTTCTCCAAGCACAGATATCGTCCTCCGTTAACCACCTGTTTCCTGGGTGAGCACCTTCTCCCTCATAAATTAACCTCCTGAAGAAGCTGTAAGGAGATATTTCCACCAATGGGGCCCCTGCCCCATTTCCTGGGCCAGTCCGGAGCCTCCAGGTGCTTTACACAACCTGCCCTAAACAGGCTGATGCACTGAAAATTGATCTGAAACCACACCCTGAGCCAGCGGAGGATGCACTCCCCTGATTGAGTCTGGTTCCTCCAAAGGCTGTGGTAAACAACCCTGTTCCTGGAGATTTACCGCCCTGCAGGTTTTCAATCCAACCTTAACAAAGCACCCCTCATTAAACAGTAGAGTCAGTTATTTTATTGGGCTACTCACCTAATAGCCAAAGGAGAACTGCTATATCTGATGGTTCTGAGTATTACATTAATTAACTGTTCATTAATAATCAAGGAAAATGACTGAAAACAGATCGAGACCAATAATCAGTTTAAGGACATATTTTCTGCCTCTGCAATTTTCATGAAGCTTTGTGTGCCTATCAGCAGACATAAGAGACACTCTACATTATTGGACCAATCAAATGAATGAGGTTACTGGAGAGCTCATTTTTGACCACTGAACAAGTATAGTGCTGATTGGCCATGTAACATTATTGGCCTAATCAAACAAAATTGGGGTTCTGGAGAGCTCATTTCTGGCCACTGAACACATATAGTGCTCACATGGTGGCCACATGGTGGTGTGACAATTAGATAGAATTCTTAGAATCTGGCTAGAATTTGAAAAGCATATTCCATGCCTTGTTTGAGATATAGCAATAAAATGTGTACATTTGTGCATCTCCTCATGTGAACAAAAATGATAATGGGACCTGGAAGAAATGATTAGTCCAACATACACGATATGACCAAAAGTATCTGGACACCCCTTGGTCTGGGGCTGTTTTCCATGGTTTGGGTTAGGCCCCTTGTGAAGTTCCAGTGAAGGCAAATCTTAACGCTACAGCATACAATCACATTCAAGACGACTCTGTGCTTCCCCAACAGTTTGGGGAAGGCCCTTTCCTGTTTCAGCATGACAATGACATATTCTAGTTCGGTATTTAGGTTAATCTCAGAAAGGAAAATGGAGCATCGCGTAGTTCTGGCAGGTCACGAGAGTCAAGCGCTCCGGCCGAATCAGCTGAGGGCTCAGCTGAGTGATGTTAGCCTATCACAGTACATTCACTAACAGGGCGGTCTACTTAAACAGCCTCCCTCTACTCATTCGGCTGCTCCTCCTGCATGCAAGCGCTGCACGTTGCTTCGTAAATCCCCTCCACCACCCCAGCTCCTTCCCCATGCGTCAAGAATTTGCATTCTCCATCCTTATGTGTTAAGAAATTGCATTTGTTCCATTCCTATGTGTTAAGAAGTTGTATTGCTCCATCCTTATGTGTTAAGAAATTGCATTTGCTCCATTCATATGTGTTAAAAACTGCTTTGCTGCTGGATCTGTTCTGTGTGTACCCCTCTAGGGGGGTTTGCGCTGGCCTCCGCCTTATCACCGGGCTGCGTGGTTGGCGGGAGAGCTCCAGAACAGAGCCATACCGCCAAACATAACTGTATTGCCTTTATTGTCAATAAAGTTCTACTTGATGACAGTGGCCCTGACAGAAGTGGCTGTTATCACAGGATCGAATTCATGATATAAAAATACAACCTGGATTCTCTTCTTGGGACTGAAAAATAGATGTAAACTAGGGCTTGGACACTGATGATCTCAATGTTACAGTGAAAGAACAGAGACACGGAGCAGGATGATGGAGCTTACCTGGACCCCCTTCATGGCAGCAGGGAACAGACAGAGAGAGGAACGTTAGATCAGGGGCTTTATTCAGTCTGCACCACTGCCCCCGGGCTCAATACAACATGCACGTCACTGGGGACACAGAATACAACACATACAGTACATGCACCCAGATCTCAGTGGGACAAGTCACAGCTGAAGCACAGAACTGTCACTGTAACTGCCGGACCTGCGGAATTCTGTCACACAATAGCTGCGTTTATCAGTCGACGTGTCTGGGACCTGACTGATGATGGAAGACTTACCATACTGTGAGTTTTTTAAATGCGACAACAACATAAAATGAGCACTGCCTACAATCACTATGGCCATGTTGAAGCTGAGGTTAGATAGAATTGTAATTATCTGAAAAAATAGCTGTTGCAAACTGTTGTCACATAAAGGACTGGATGAATGTGAATGTAATTAATTTACATTTAGTATTTCTTTGGGCAAAATTTATTTGCTTTCATGTTTGAGCCTAAAACTTCAAAGTGCTTGTTCAACTGAGGACATATTTCACAGGTCTAATTATAGGCCTATGTACTGCACTAACAAAACAGAACACTATTTGATCTGAAAACTGAACAACACTAATTTGTATGCTGTTCTGCTTCTTTATTTATAACCTTACCTTACTACCCCCTGCCTTCAAATGGAAGCAAAGGACAATGCAGGAAGGCAGGTCGGAGGAAAGAGCAGAAGGAGGGAAGAACAGAAAAGGCGAGGAAAGAGAGATGAGGACATCTTCAAAGGTACAGCAGCACAAGGGTTTATTTTTAAAAGGACACAGATTAAGTGTAATGGATAGTTTAACCAAAACCAGCTGGTGGGCGCAGAATGAGCATCACTACCCTCCCACAGAATGTTAGGCCGGTGTCTGAATAGCCAGTGTTCAGAGTGTTGGCCTGAGGGAGAAGCTGATTGGCCAGTGTTCAGAGTGTTGACCTGAGGGGGAAGCTGATTGGCCAGTGTTAGGAGTGTTGGCCTTGGGGGGGAAGCTGAATGGCCAGTGTTCAGAGTGTAGGCCTTGGGAGACAGCTGAATGGCCAGTGTTGAGAGTGTTGGCCTGAGGGGGAAGCTGATTGGTCAGTGTTCAGAGCATTGGCCTGTGGGTGAAGCTGATTGGTCAGTGTCTAGAGTGTTGGCCTGAGGGGGAAGCTACCTCTCATCCACGGAAGGCTCCTTCTGCTGCAGGTGGGGCTTTATCCCTGACATCGGGCGCACGTTGGTGGATAAGGCCTTGATGGTGTAGTTAATCTCATTCTCCCTCATCACATCACTGTCATACCCTACACAGGATAATAGAAGCGAAAAGTATTTTTCATTCTTGTGTCACAGAACGAGTAAAGATCTGCGATTTGACCCTCGGCAACGAACATAAGGCTTGTCAGAGGCGACGTGTTACATTTTCCCACTAGTTCAAGCACTTCCTGATCAAGGACAGCGTTGGATTTTGCAATCTGCTTCAAGATACAAAACTCACATAAAGTTGAAGCTGCAAACAGCTTTGGCAATTGGTACATGCACCGATATTCAATGCCTAACTATTTGTCTTTATTTCTTACATAGCTTTATTTCTAAGATTCAGGACCTTTAGTGGCAGTAACGGTTACAACGTTTTGACATTTGTGGAAATGTGAGCGCGTCCCTCTCGCTCACCGCCATCGTCCTCGCTCTCGATGTCCGACTCCTCGCTGTCACACTGCCGAGCCTCTCGGTGGCCCTCGGGCTCGTGGCTCCAGATCATGAGGGAGGTGTCCCCCCCGCCCACCGTCACCAGCAGCGCGTCGTCGTGCGTCCACCGCACATTGGTCACATGCGTGCTGTGCGCCACGTAGCGCTTGAACTTTGCATACTTGCCCTGGGGGCGAAACGCAGTTTAAATGATTTATGACCTCTGCCTGCTAGGTAACGGGTGACAGGTAATAAGCATATGATCTTACCTTGACAGGATACCTGAACAGCTTCACGTAACCCAAGTCATCGCCGGTAGCCAGAACCTTTCTGCTGCTGCTCAGACAGGCAGTAGTGACCTCTGTGACCTCACTGACCACTGGCCAAATGCCCTCGCAGTGTGTTCCCAGCACACATGTCCAAGTGCTCCAGTCGATCTTCTCCACCTGGGAGAGGAGAGATGTAAGGACTGATGGGCCGTACCTCACAGAAACCGGTCCAAAGAGCTTGATAATCTTCCACATCGCACCTCTACACAGTAAAATGTCCAGTGTCAATTCAACTCTTACAGAGTACATATGGTCCAACTGGGACCATGTGTACTCTGTAAAAGTTGATTTAAAGCTCACTGTGTTTTACTGTGTACTCCAAAAGCCCGACATGTGCTCCAATTTCAGAAGGACCACCCCACTCCAAACGCCCAACCACCCCTTCCATTGTCCCCCAGAACCTACCCCCACCGTAGGTGCCAAAATTAGAATAACAGAAAGATGTGAAAATGGGACGAAGTTAATACCGGAGCGCCCTTCCCGCACCGTGCTCGGGTCCTGGGGAGGGAAAAGTAGGACAGCGGTAGCCACTGTGCCGTCGCACCGGCTCCCGGCTCCTGCGCTTACCTCCGCGACGGGAATCGTCTGCCTCTTGCCGCGGGGAGCTTCGAAAAATAGCTGCTCCTTGGCCCCCGTGTTAACTTGCAGCAGCTTCCCTGTAAAAAAACGAGCCCGGAGGAGAAAGACAAGAGAGACTGTGTTTCGGGGTGCCTGCTGCAAATGACACTAAATTACATTACATCATCGACATACTACATTAGCATTACCAATTCATCAAGGGTGACTTGGAGCGCTAAAATGAAACCATGCACAGATCCTGTGATCAATTAGCAAGGGGCAATCTTTACAGAAATAATTAATGTGCAAGTACCTTGTTCAAGGTAGGCTTCAAGCCGACTTTTTAAAACACTGTCCATCCGCACATAGCATGAAAATGTTAGGTAGATGTTTGTGGCAATACTGTGAGAATGCTTTCTGGCAACTAGGTATTGTATTGTATTCTGATAGAGGGTTCACTATACAATGTTCACACAATATAATGTTACAAAATCTATATACTGAAATGAGGAAACAGATAACCATAAACTAAAGTTTTCATACTTACTGAACACTAGAAACTATTTTTTTTTAAATAAAAGAAAAATGTTTGATTTACAGTGACAATGATATTGGCAGTTACACAGTTAGGCTCCATTTTGTAAACAACTTTTCCTGAATGAACACTTTAACAACCATCGGTGTTTAATATGCACAGACTAATATAGTAAGCTACAAAATCAAATCAACATTGTTACTATAAGCCAATTTTAATCTCAGTCATACAAAACTGTAAACTGGAATAAGCACCCTCAAAGGGACCAGAGGAGAGACAAATACATAGAAGGATAGATAAACTTGTGAAAAATAAAGGACAGCAGCTCATTGAATTAATTCAACAAACTCTTTTGTACCCTTTTTTTCTTATTTCTTATTTTTGCAGTGAAAACAGAAAATCAATTGCATTCGGTAAGGAGATTCAGTAGTCTGAGCTTGAATCAAGAGGAGAAGATGCTGAGAAGATGCATTCAGTTAGTACACTGTGTTCAAGTAAAAATTTACAACTCCATTAGACATTGACATTAACATTTAAATGAGGCCTTTGGGTAATCCAGTAGGTCGATTATGCAGGAGGCAGTTATGCGAATAATTGAATTTTACGATACACGATAAAGGGACATATTTTGTATCACCAGTGTCTTTCATTGTGAAATTCAATAAAAGGATATTTTGTCTCATGCCTACAACTAGGTTGTCCAATGCCAACCATCACTACCCAAGGCTCCACAAGCATTTGAGTCACATTTAAAATCCTTGGCAGTGCTATGACTGCACTGCAGTGCTCAGACTGTTGCATGTACCTCTCTTGTCCCAGTCCAGATGGGTGATGTAGTTCAGTGACCCCTTGCACACTCCCACCCTCTTGCTGCTCATCACGTTATAGATGTCCACAAAGCTGTCTGCTGAAGCCACAGCCAGGTATTTTCCAGCACCTATACGGAAAGCAGACACACTGGTTCAGTGGAGAATGATCAGAACAATGGCAACTCTGAAAGTCTGCACCAATCTCACAAGGAGCAAAAAATTGGGCTATACTGTACAATTTTATACATGTGGAGGCTGGTATTGTATCCTAGTTCCTCCACTTTCTACATAATCTTTGCAGCTGTAAATGTGCGGGTCAACAGAGAATCACTGATGCAAATGGCAAGCCATTCTACCAAATTGAACAAATTTTAAAAGAAATGTGGTTCCCTGCATTTGGAGTAAAAACAAATTGGTATGAAAGAACATTCCTCTTGTTGAATGTCTAGCCTATTCTGTGCTGTTTCACCCCATGCAATTTATCTGTTGTAAGCAAGAGACAGACCCCAACTGCAGTATAAATCAAGTGCACTACGGGAACAAAAGGTCCCCTAATACTGTTAAATTAGAGGAGGTTCACATGGTCAGTCTTGATATGGAGTCCTGACCCCAAAATATAATTGGCCACAAATAGAATTTTTTGTATATGCTGATTGAATGAATCTCAATAGGGTAGAACCACAGTTCTTTGTCTCTGAAAACTATATTAACTCATGTATTGGGCTTTATATTTTCGAAGACTGTACTTGTACCTCTTCCTGACCGTTTGTTTTTTTTTATTTTAAAAAAAGGAGCTCCTAACTCTGTCGTTTGTTATCTTTATCTTCAACACCTTCACTTTTGATGAGAAATTCCTACACCATGTTAATGTACATTTACTAAATGCAAACTTGCTGCAGGCTCCCTCTGAGCCATCAACTGACACTCATTTCCATTAGGAACTGTAATGCATACATTGAATATTGGAAATGCAATTTGCAGAGCGCAAATTAATTCTGCAGCAGGATCAGCAGTGTGGAGCTTGGTATCAGCTATAATACTCAGGTCCTTTTGTGTCAGGGATTAAGGTTAACTACTTCAGAGGACGAGGGTTAAGAAGGCCTATTTTTGGCACTCGTTCATTTCCTTCCCTCATTCGCTTTCAAACAACCACCCCCCCCCTCCCCACACCACCACCACCACCACCATTTGCACCCCCCTCCTTCAATCCTAGACGGCACTGTTTTCTGGCCTTGTTTAAACAGGCGCTGGCAGAATTTGGGTCACCTCTCAGTGAAGCCTGCTCTCTTCACAGCAGGGAAAAACATGGAATGAGGGAGGCAGTCACCGCCTGTTTTTTGGGAAAAGACCCAAGACCAAAGGGGAAGCCAACGGTGCACTGTGCCTGGCGAACCTCCCCCAGCTGACCTGGGGAGAAGCGAATGTCGGAGATGGCGTCCTTGCGGTGGTGGAAGGAGACCAGGTCCTCCAGGGTGTCGGCGTTGACGATGATGAAGCTGCCGTCGTTCAGGCCCACCGCCAGCGCCTTGCCATCCGGGGAGAAACAACAGCAGCGACCCCCTAAAGAGAAGGAGCGAAACACCTCAGCCTGGACGCCAACCAAAGGCCTCCTCAGGCTTACAGGATCCGACTGGTTCAGCGAGGGTTAAAAATCAAATGCGATCTGTAATGCCGCCCAGAACGGCTATTCCAATGAGCACTGGCATCTGAGGTAAAATGAACACCCGAAACTTTACAGCTCCTGAGGACTGAAATGGCCCAAACCTGCTGTAAAGCAACACAACACTAAAACCATGTACGGACTTTCATGAAGTTAGAAGAGCTACAAACAACCCAAGTGAAGCATGCACTGTTTTGATCAAGGATCAAGCACGCATGAGAGCAATGAGCTTGGTAGTGTATTGTTTAATATAAAATGCTCATCTCGACAACACTGGCAAATGCTGCACATTCAGAAGAAAATCTTCACCCTTATTTACCCTACAACAGCAGATGTGACATCATGTAATTCAAACCCTTATCTAGCCTAAGAATTGGCATTTTCTGAAGATTACATACTGCGTGAATCCATTCAATTCAATTGTATTAAAATATATTTGTATTCCTCTTTTTACAGACACTATCACAAAGATGCTTTACAAGTTATATAGGAAGTTCTTTCCAACTAAGACGACTCACCACTTTCTCCCACTTCCTCCCAGGCACAAGAGTAAGAATAGGCACTGTTCAGGGGCTGTCACTATCTTGGGGGACGTATTTGCAGTTTGGGTACTCACTCCATGAGATGAAGTCATATTACTAAAGTATCAAAACAGGGTCCCTACACAACGAAATGCCTTCACAAGTAAGTGCTACAGCTAAAGCCACACAGAACGTGTCTCAGTGGTTGTTGGGGAATTATACTTTTGTAAATTTAGGCACATATGAATTTGCTGATTGTGTAGTTCAATAAAGCTGAAGAGCATGTACAGGCCCTTAACTCTGTAGCTATGTCTTTTACAAGGCCTAAACTAAATGAGGGCTATAGACCTTAACAGGCACAATGATGGAGAGAGGGAGGGACCCCTACAGGTCCTAAGGTAGCTTAGACACAGCCAAAAGGACTCAGGGGCCTGACTCAGGGAGAAAAGGACAAGATGAATTGAATCCAGGGAAAATAATACAAACGAAACGTAAAAGGAAAAAGGAAATATCGGAACCCCAGAGGGCAGTTACCTTTCTTGAGCTTTCGCACGGCCAGCATGCAGTGGCTGGGGGAGAGGTCCCATATCCGCAGGGTCTTGTCGTCGCTGACGGTGGCGCAGAGGGGGAGGTGAGGGTGGGTGGCCAGGCCCCACACTTCGCCCTCCATGTGGCCCTGCATGCGCGGGGGGACAGAGGGCAAGGCCGTTCAGCTCGGTACACAACGCCATATGCTCCCTCTCGCCAGGCGCACTGCCAGGGGTGCTCAACCTGACGTTCTCATGCACATAATGAAAATTTGCAAAGGAGGAAAAACTAACGGGGCCTTTGGGAGTAGCCCCCACCCCCGCACCCCCCCAAGGCCCATCCTCTCCCGCCCTTAAAATACGCCTATTCACTACCATTTCAGTGACCCACACGAAGTAGGGCATTTGCCTTTGAGCATTCTGCGGGGCAATCAATTACATTAGCGGGAATTTCTTTTTTTTTACGGGCCAAGGACGGCATCAGGAGAAGGCAGGATCACTCCACTTTCCATGCAGGAGAGCTCCAGGAGGTCCACAGGGAAAGGCAGTGTCCCCAGAGGCAACATTTTCCACATCACAAGAATGCTGAACAGGAGCTCTTTGCTCGCATGGTCATTGGCTCATTTAACGGTTTCCTGACTACCCCTTTCACCACATTTCTTTAACGGTGTAACAACTCCAGCTTTAACAGTTTCTTTAACATCACGGTGACATTAGGTGAACAGTTTGTGTCAGCTGAGCAAGACCAGCAGGCCCAGAGCTGACCTCACAGAGAGCCTGCCTTCTTTTCTGACCAAAATAGCCTGGCCTGAACTGAACCCACTTCATAAGCGTCCGCTTCAATCACGAGCAGCTGCTGCCCGCCATTCATTACGAACTCAAGGAAATGAGCCACTTGGAGGCCCTTATCTGATGACTTCAATTTTACAGCACTATTTTGAATGTGGACATCAGCCAACTGACAATATTACTGACCCCTCAAGGCATCCAATCATAATTTGTTCAAGGATGCAGATTTGGGGTACAGGGTAAATAGCAAGCCACCCAGACTTGGCCCTGCTACAAGGCGAGAGAGTGTTGGGGGTGTTCTGATGAGAGTAAATGTGTTACTCAGGGACACTGGAGGTAGACGGGCTGCATTTGTAAATTCTACACTGCCACCAACTATGTGGTAGTGGACTGATTATGCACTTTCTATTGGAAAAAGGAAGCTTGCCAGCCAGCAGTAAAATTAGAGATGACATCAGCAGAGTCGCTGTCGCAAACTGTTTGACCTGAGCTTTTTTCCAGAGGGATTTTAAGGTGAACTTGGACACTGCCAGCAAGGGCAGATCACTGGCAAATATCCCTTAATTTCACAACCAATGGAGGGTTTGTTTGACAAGCCAAGGACAGAAACAATTACTCACTAGAAAGAAACTGTAAGGTTGGGGTGTTCATTAATTTGTATTTGTGTGTGTATTTCTTGTTCATATCTTTGTTCTATGTGCACCCAATTTCAAAATTCTCATTACATTCATGAGATGTGCTAATAACATTATTGCATGTTTTTTTTACCTGAACATTTTTATGCACTTTATATACACATACAATTCAGCATGATGCATGATATTACAATATGGTATTTCAATTTACCATAGTTCAATATATTTTCTGAACACTGAATGAACTTCCTATAGCAGATTCTGTATCTATCATGGGGAAGGTGTGCAATGGCACCATGATTTCCACATGTATCCAGATCCAACACTGGAAAAGTAGATATTTTGAAAAGTAGATTTAACAACTCCTTACCTGGACTAAAAGAGTAATGGGACCACTTTTGTCCACTTCCAGGATTTCACCGTTCTTCGTACCCACTAATATATGACCATGGCCCAGGGATATGGCACGTATGGACGGGTTGTCTTCGAGCAGCAAACCTAAGCAGCCAGATAGAAGCCTCATAAATTACTGTAATTTAAACTCCATATAAGAGCAGCCTTCCCTATAGGCAAGTCCATTAGTTTCAGCATTTTAGTGCTCTAACATTAAACCTTTAATTGGCTTTCAAAGTTATTGATCGACAATCCAATTTAATCTAACCCATGCAAATTAGAATGAAAACAGAGGACTTTGCCTTTGGAGCCCGGGGCCAGTACTGCCCGCTTGATGGCATAGGTCTTCAGGCACCTCTCGAAGGTGTCGTCCCACAGAGCGACCACACCGTCTTTTCCCCCCGTTACGAAGCCCTGGGGAAGACACGAGGAGTGTACAGGGAACAGAAGAAAAACTATGCTCTGTGATGACCTAGCATCCTTCCTGACTCTAAGGACAAGGAACCTCCACAGCACATGAACGGCCCATTTGGAGACATTCTAGAAACACTGAGAGCCGGGCCAGGAATGATCCAATGCAGCATGAATGAATTCTGAATCCTTGAATCCTGCTAATCTGCATTGATCTACAGGAGGGGTGTAGCCCTGGCTATCTCCCTACCTTCTCCAGGGCATGCATGCTGAACACAGGTCCATCATGGGCCTTAACCGTCTTGATGAGGAACATGTCCCTCCAGATGCAGATGTCCCCTGTGCAGGTCCCTGAGAACACCATCTCCTCTGTCCAGCCATACACAGCACACATCATGGTCTCCGTCTTCCCCATGTTTCCTTTTCGCCCGATCAGACCCCCACCTGTAGGGGGCAGTGTCTCTTTACAGGTGTTTTACAAAATACCGCATGTAGCCAACCCGGCTCACTTGGCTTGCGGCCACACCATCCTGAGCCCGAGAAACTCAGCTGAGCTTGCCTGGGAAAGCCAGGTGTTGTAAGCTACAAAGTGCTAAAATCGGCTCTGTTCCCCACATGGTACATTTTGGACTAACCAGTGTCCACAGACTATTATCACCCTCTCATCTGTCAGTTCAAGTCTCAACACTTCACTGAATTCTACCAGGAATTCCCTCCAAACAAGAACAAATAGTACTCTCCAGTGATGGCCTTGTGCAATCATTATAAATTCATATAATTTGAAAGTCTGAAATACAGTCCCAAAATACGCTTCCTGCAGACAATTCCTTTCCTCTTAAGATTTATGAAAGCATTTTGGTGCCACTGCTGCCAAATGTGTCTCATGTCTTAGTTACACTGAAAAAAAGGTTAAAAATTTGTGTGTGATCCTACCTGCTTTGTGCCAGAACTTCATATGCTTCACCCCAGCCGTGATGAGCTTGTCAGGCACGTAAGGGTTAATTTTGACGACAAAAATCTTATCCTTGCTTCCCCTTCAAGAAAGAACAACAATAATACATTACATATTCTTTTCTCAAGTTAAAAAAAATTGTAAATGACTGTAGAATAAATGTGTAGATGTAAAAACACAGTTGTCATGGAAAATCGCCACTCTGTTTAGATTTGTAAGGCTTCTTTATGACATACAGCATGGAGAGATCTCTAGACTTAGGAGTGCAAAGTGAAGATGGAAAATGCAACCTTTTTACGGTACTTATGGAAAAATCCCTGAGTTGACAGAAAAATCAAGGGTGTAATAGACAGTTCAAAAGGGCACTTGCAGGTAGCACCGGTGGATAAACCACAGATGTTCTGAACAGAAGAGTTAAATGACTTAAACAGTGATGACATTCTTCCCAAAATGTAAGAAGCACACTGATTTGCTCAGTGCTGCCCCTCCCTCCCGGCGGAGGGACCAGGCCTCTCTGTGCAGGACGGGCTCTGCCAGGCTCCGTTTGCCCCAGCCTGCCTCACCGCACTGCTCCGGAGTGCCAGCTAAGGAGCTTAGCGCAGCTCCAAGCTGTTCAAGAGCCCCGACGGGCACAGGAGGCATAACAGCCTCTCACTGCACAGCGGGTACCGCAGGGCACAGCGCCCTGGCAGCCGGAGCGTGCCCAGATTTAAACAGGGCTCCGCAACACATGTGCCGCACGAGTTAAGTGATCTGGGACACGCTGGCGACTTAATGGCACTGTCCCTTCGGACAATTAGCCGCCTTGTTACTCTAGTCCAAAAATAATCTTTCTCTTTTATTATGACAGGGCTAAGCGGGGGACGTTCAAAGATGAAAAGCTTGAGAATTGCAGAGGAGCTCCCCCGCCCCGCTCCGTTAATCAATCACGGCGAGGGCCCGGTGTGGTGCAGCAGGTTCAATTTGCGGCCTCATGCATAAATGATCATGCTAAAAGTGGAGGTGCTCTGCGTTCAGCGCTTCCAGGGGATTTAATGAAAAATGCGCACAAAAGACTCGATAGGCCACCTGAGTTCTTTTAGCTGCCTCTTTCCCAAAACCATTTGTGAGCTGGGTACTCTTTGTGAGCACCGAAAATGTGTATCAAACCTGGGAAAGATGCACATATTCGTAAAAATACAGATGAGCACTGAGCGGGGATGACACTCTTGATACCCAATGCTCCACTCACAACAATGATCAAAAATTAGGACAGGACACAGTAGGAAAGGCTTAGATGAGAGCCTACAATATAACTGCAGTAAACATGAGCTGTGCTAAAGGATTAAAAAGCCTATAGTGACTACATAATCTTCCATCGGTTAATACAATCACAGATTTCAGACAATACACTCAGATAATGCGTTGGACATATCCTACTTCAGAGAATTCTTGCCTCCGATGTACAATGAAAGACTATCCTGGCATTTGAAAACAGCGGGAGTACATTTTTATTAAGGGGGGGCCTCCTCTGCCTCCCTCAGTAGTGGTCATTTGTTCAACATACAGTAGATATAAAATAACTACCCCAAAAAATAAGCAAATCAACTACAACTGAACACCAACAACACTCACCTGATGGCGGACAGCTTTTCTCCCTTCCTCCAGTCCCAGAGGACAATGGTGTGATTGTCATCCAGCCCGACTGACGCCAACCGCTTGCCATCCGCTGTCAAGAAGACAGAAAATGGCCGTTCAACAAGGCCGGCAACAACCAAGTGTTGTCGCTAAAGCACACTAGTTTCAATGACGGTTCGGTCATGCCCTGCAATGAAATGAGCAGAATAGGCCTCCTCCACAGCCAAGACTGATGCACCACTCAGGGTGAGCACCAGGAGAGCTCTGTAACAGGAGTGTCGGCGTCTAATTGGCAGAATCTGCCGCGCTCTCTAATCCTCAGCCGGGACTGAGGTGCCGGGGAGTAATTCTGCCCAAAGCTGCTGCTTCCTTCGGTTTAAACACGGCTGAGTCAGACTGCAGGGATTTAGCCGCGGCCAGTTCCCCTCAATCCGCCGCGCCGCACCACCATGAATGAACGACGCGCTGACGTGGAGATAAGCACGCCGTAGCCGCGTGCGTTCGGCGCGGGGGCGCGTACCTGAGAAGTCCACAGCACACACCCCGTACTGATGGTACCCTTTCAGCACCGACATGGGCTTCAGTGTCTCCGTGTCCCAAACGTGGATGGAGGAATCTCGGCCCACCTGACGAACCAACGGGTGAAAAGTTCCAGTTGTGTTTTTTCACCTCTCAAAAACATGCTGAATAACAACTTCCTTCCCCCAAATGATTTCTTGCCTAGTTAAAACTATGGGCTGCAAAAGAGACAACGTTTATCAGACCTTATGAACTTGACTAGGAGATAGGAATCTATTGACTTGCTGCTTGAGAAAAGATATGTAAGAAAAGGACATTTCACAGCTGATAGCTAGGTCTTAATGGCATGGTATTGAGCTAGCGAATTTCATAGAATCACTGGTTGGCTCTGCCCATACCTGGCCTGTTGCTACATAGTCCTTCAGGGGGTGGATTGCCAGACAGAGAATGTCATCGTCGTGGCCCAGGTAGAAACGCTGCGTGTTCTGCTGCCGGTTGTACACAACCCCAACAGCTGCGACGTGGTACACAATCTCCCCCGTCTGGGTGTAGAACAGGTTGCTCCTGCAGTCGTATCCCCTGTAACTGGAACACAAGAACAGCATGTAGTGCACCGTACATATTGGATTCTGCAACATCCTCCCAAGATCTGCTAATTCATTTGTGTCTCCCGTAGGAGACATGAGTCTGGTCTTGATCTCACAAACCATATTCTACTTTGCAGAAACCTACACTACAAGGAAGAGTGTCTCCGTGTCCCATACGTGGATGAAAGATTCTCCAACACTACAAGGGAGAGCCCATAAAAATAAAATAAATCTGAAATATATTTATTACAACATGTCATCTAAGACACTTTTATTGTGTAAAAACAATTTAAACTTCTTTTCTGACGGGTCTCAGGAGGATATGCAAGGCCTGCTTACTCAAGCTACAACAACAGGGCCACAAAAGTGCTTGAAACTTTTGATTGGATATTGATCGTATACCTGAACTGCTGAAGTTCTGCAGTAGGATCAGATAATGGTTAAAGCTTCTATAAGCTTCTGTTCTAGGGTTGGGATATTCCAATCATTCTGGGCCTGCCTGGGTAATTTGGAAGATCAACTGAGTGTAAAGTTGCATTGTATAGGGACTGGCTGGTCCACAATGACACAGTATTCAGATTAATATTTACCTGGGCCCTCCTGGTTTGTTTACGTGCATATTCAGATTGTGCATTATTGAATATAATTGGCCAGCAATGACTTTACATTCAGGTTATCCATGGCTGGTGACTGGCGTGTTGTTATTTAATGAGGGTGGAGCTGTGCACTTACCCGTGGATAAAATGGAGCCTCACACCACTCGCTGGAGCCCTTTCCCGCTTCTTGGTGGCCATCATCCGATGTTTCTCCTTGCACTGCTCTTTGAGCTGAGGTAGATCTTCTTTATAGACCTGCTCACAGAAGGAAGCCACCCTCAACAGGATTCTCCTGGTAATGGGTCTTCAAGTGTTAGGTCACAATGAAGGGCTTTTAACTTTCTAAAAGGTTTTTTTATTTTTATTATTTATTATAACAATATACAACTCTTAAAAGTGGGCAGGCCCCAGATTGCCTTTCATCTTTGTTGCATATGTTCTATAATCCTGGGAACACATTTCGTTAGTGCGATTTCTTCTCTGCTCTTTGAAATAAAAGTATTTAATTCACAACCACATCTTGTGACTGGATCTGAACTGAGTTTGAACACACAGGAATGGATTGATTTCCTCATTGTTTTTCCAGTCTAGCACACATCATTTCAGATGAAAGAATAATATTTAACACCTGCAGGCAGATGAACTCTATCAAACTATTTCCCCCCATACACTAACAGGCCATTTATTACCTTGACAGTCTGAAGTGGGACTGCAAGTATCTCAGTGATTGCTACTCGAATCTTAAACCTTAACATTCTTCCATGGGCTTGCAGACTTTTGGCATGAGTTACAAAGTGTACTTAAGCTGTAACACCCTGGGGAACGAAACCTGGGGCTGCAGAGGCCTGCCTGAGTCTCATTACAATGTAAGATGAGTGGTACTGGCTTTCATTGGGGTGCAATCAGGGTGCAGTTCTGGCCCATTACCCTGTGAAGCCTGTCCTTCTGCCAAAACGAGCAGACCTCTGGCATAAGTTTAGGAAATGTTTGTATTGCAGTTGCCATACGTGGGGTCTTCCCTGAGTTCAACACTGGCAGACAGATATTCAGACCAAATTTTTAAAAATGAAGTTGTATTTTTTTTTTTTTACAATTACACACAAATGTGTACAAATACAAGTCACAAATACCAAAAAAGGCAAAGTAGATGTGAAATTCCAGTAGATGCATTTCATATAATCCTATGTGCAACAGGACTACCTGAGGAAGCCACCGTTACAACAGTCACTTTCTTGAGCAAACAGATGTTTCTGAGAGGCACGAGAGGCACCTGACGTCTGTAAGTAAGCTGCGTCTCCTGCTCGATCTCTGAGTCCATCTCCGGCACATCCGATTGGTCCGAGTCCGATTCCTCGCTGTTGGAGTCCGCCAGAGTTTCTGCGAGGGGAGGGCAAAGCCACAACTTTAAAACCGAAGACAGAACTATCCACTGCCTCCCCATTTGCCCTATTGAAAAAATGTTATAATCCTTAAGTATCCGATCAGTGCAAGAAATGCACACGTCCATTAGAAAATCAGGCGCCGTCATTTCTCATTATCTTAAATCCAAAGCGGGGCAGAAGAGAGCAGTTTGTAGGTGACGTCTCCGATTCATCAAGCGGCCCATCAGTCTTTTGCGAGCGAACGGCGCTCGTTCTCACAGAGCCATTACTCAGGCTGACATGGGGAAGTGCTGATACGGAGAAAAACAAGAGCGGGTACGCAACCAGGAGCATTAGATACTTTATACCATTAAGGAAATTAAATTGAGCTACCTTCGGCAGATGGTTTTCTCCAATTCTTTTCCCATGCTGTACATCTTGCCATTGACAGTGTGCTCAAAAATGCATGGTGTACAAGACCTCCATGAGCTTGCGATTCTGATGTAACACATTTTCTTTCATCTAATTTCCTTACAGCACTGAAGACTCCACCCTGCATCGCTCCACAACCCCAGTTCGCCCGCACAATTGATTTATGATACCACAAATGACGAATGGGATGTCCATACCATAAACTCTTACCATGACACATTTTGGGGCCACTGTATGGGTTGGCACAGGAGGCTACAGTCACTTAAGTAGGGTACAAACCAAGCCAACCTGAGTACACCCATAGCAGGCCAACGGCTGCCTGGCAACAGTGTGATGATTTTGAAAACGTTATTGGCTTAAATCCATTGTGACTTTTTTGGTAAACCATAAAAATTCACCCACTGGCGCAGACAGCATGTTTAGGGTTTTTTGATGGGAGTGAACAGGTCTGTCTACAGTACATCCTTTTGATGTGTGTCAATCGCTGCCATGTTTGTAGTATTGTGGCGCACCCATAACCAGATAGCCAGCTTAGGGTCAGTGCAGTGGAGGAGGTGGGATGAGACAGAGCTGTACCTTGAGGTGCTATATGAAGGGCTTCTTTTGACTTTCTTTCAGGAATAAACTTCCACTGGAACACTGAGTGGTCAGCTCCACCAATAGTGATCACCCACTGATAGTCATGTGACCATCTGGCATTGGTTATATGGGCAGAGTGACCTAAATACTTTTTAAACTTTGCACCTAAAAGGAAGGAAAACAATGTAAATACAAGTATATTATTACTACTATTCTTCTTATTATTAATATTATTATTATTATTACTTGTAGTAGTAGTAGTAGCAGTAGTAGTAAAGCAGCATCCTGACACTCATATAATAAAGATGCAATGAAGCACTCACCTTTTCTCACGCAAGGATATCGTAGCAGTTTAACCAATCCATAATCGTCGGCCGTTACTAATACTTGACTATTAAAGTTGGCGTCCACGGAGTTGATATCATTGATGTCGGAGTACTTGGGCCAAATCCCGTTCACTTCTGGGCCCAGCACGCAGGTCCAGGTGGACCACTGCACCATCTTCAGCTCCTCCCTATTGGTGACCTCCTTACCACCTGAGGAAGAAGAGAGGGGGCGGAAACAAACGTGCGGTGGAAGGAAATGTGATTACCGAGAGCGGCCGAATCGATAAGCTAACGGTCTGAGGGGGCCGAGGCAGGACCATGAAGAGCTGCAGGCAAGGAGCGAAGGCATTATCCACTGGCCTCATGAGCACTGAGCAAAGTCACCTTACCATGGTTTAAAAAAGACATCAGTGATGTCACTGTATCCATTTTACTACATTCCAATGCTTCCAATTCATTCATAGGCAGTTATGTTAACTGTTCCTCTCAAATTTCAAAATTAACTCAATAAATATGCATGGCAGACTAATGTAAATTGTAAACCTATGAGTTGCATCGTTAAGCATAACACAATAGCAATCTCCTAGCCGCAACAGTACAAAAATCAATAAGTAATTCACCAATCTATATTCATCCTTCTGCCAGTAACAAGAATAACCCAGGACGTCTATGAAGAATAAACAATAAATAAAATACACAACAAACAATGGCCTGGACCCTGGTGTTGTTTACAGTAGCCACTGAGGGAAGACATGCCATTGCACTGGGCACATGATGAGAAAACAGTCAGTTGCCGCCTTCATGAGATGCAATATGAGACCCAGGGGGGCTTAAGATGGTCTTTTCCCCCCTTCAAGGTATAGGGTGAAATACAGTCCTTACTTGGCATTCTGTAGAACAACCTCCTGCCGCTGCCGTCGTTGGTGTGCAGGTACTTGCTGTCGGAGGACCAGTCCATGTGCGTGATGAAGCTGGTGGAGCCCATGCACTCCCCCACCTTCTTGTAGCGCTGCACCACGCCGTAGATGTCCACCGAGTTGTCGTTGGAGCCCACGGCCAGGTGCCCCCCGTCGGGGGAGTACTTCAGCTCGTGGATGGCCTCCTTGCGGTCCTTGATGTGCACTACCTCGGTCATGTCCCTGGAAAATAGGAGAGGTGCGGTTGGAGGACGTTTTCGTTTTTCGACAATAGTACCAACCACAAACCCATAATATGTGTGTCAGGTCAAAGTAGATATAAACATATTATTTGATGAAAATACATAGCATTCCATAGTTTTTTTGGAGTAGGTGGAGACCTCATGGACAGCGTATTTATTTTATTTAAACCTCCTGTTCTGCAGTGATATTACGATACAAGAGATGAGTCATTAGCTCATTGCTCGGTAATAAATCCGAGTTTTGACACCCTGGCCTTTCTCTTACCACGCGGAGCAGGGCACACAGGCATGAGTCATAGAGACCGGACTCAAGGCAAAGCATTAAGCTGTTTGGAAGCATGACGTTCATCTGCAGTGTGAGTCAGCAGGAGACAGGAAGTCTCTCCCACCCGCCCCGGATGACCCCTACCTGACCCTGAGGACAGTGAACGAGCCGTCCTTCATGCCCAGCGCCAGGTGGATGCCGTCGGTGCTGACGGCCGCGCAGCGAATGGGCTCCTCCATGTTGCAGCGCGCAATCAGGGCATGGTCGATGAGGCTCCATATCCTGCAGGGGCAGAGGGAGGCTAACGCGCAGAACGGCGCTTCTGTTCCCACCTGGCTGTCACCCCTCACTTCCCTTCAGACAGCCGCGCTCCAGCGCTAACTGCCAAACCCCTGCCGCACCCGACCCAACGACTCTGCCTGTAGACTGAAATAAGGGCTGCACTCAACTAGCCTGCGTCGTCTAACCAAGGATCCTAACCTCCACTCTGTGCTTTTGGCACTTTTCTGAGGGTGACGTCTTACACCAAAAATTGGGAAGGAGATGACAGAGCATAAATGTATGACTGAGACAGTGAAGCTCCATTGACATTCACTGAGTGATATAATTCTGTACTGGGGCTCTACCTGTAAGTGAGCTCAGGTGCACTCAGATGTCGCAGAGGGAACGGGGTCAGTTTGGGATTTGTGGGACCCACCTGACCGAGCGGTCGTCGCTGCCCGTCATGGCCAGGGGCTTGGTGGGGTGCACGGCCAGCGCCCAAAGCTCCCCCTCGCAGTGGCCCTGCATGATCAGGAAGGGCTTGGTGCGATCGTGGACCACCACCTCGAAAATCTCGCTGTCCTGGGTGCCCACCAGGATGTGGTCGCCCCTCCAACACACGCTGCGTACGGATAGCCCTGCCAGTGCACAAACACACACATGCACACGCATATACACACACACACACACACATACACACACACACAAACACATTCAAGCACACACACACACACACACACACACAGACACGCAAACGTACACACACACACACGCATATACACACACACACACAGACGCGAACATACACATACACACACACACACGTAAACACACACACGCATATACACACACACACACACATACACATGTAAACACACACACACACATCCAAGCACACACACAACACACACACAAGACACGCAAACATACACACACACAGACACACACATACACACACAAAACACACACGCAAACACACACACATGCACATACACACATAAACAGACACATGCACGCACATGCACATCCATAAACACACACACAAACACACACACACACAGGAGGCCAGTCAGAAAGGAAAGGGGAGGAGCCACGCAAGGGCACATTGCAGGGATTCTCAGAGACGACAGGAGGAAGACAGCACAACACGGTCTCTAGTCTGCCGGAGGTGTGCCGCACGTCTGCGGCAACCCCGAGACATGGGCGAAAAGAAACGAGGGATGAGATGTGCATATACATATAAACATACACCTAATGTTTGTGCACAGCATATATTTATATGTACAAGGATATATAGACGCTGTGGACTGAATTACAGACAGATAACAATAGGGACTCGTAAGCACAGAGTAATGGGGACAGGCACCTTTTAAGGTGCTCGTGAAACTGTTACCCACCTCTGCAATTTTCACCTCTAGTTACTGTGGTCAAAGTGTGAGAGAGGAGGGAAGAAAGACAGATTGCTAATTAGGGACTCAGAGCAACCTTTCGTGAATCAATTAATCACCAATTCATCATTTCATTTCATTTCCTATCGTCTAAGCTACGCAAAAATCAAACAGTAAAAGCGGCAGAGGGGAAGCTGGGTAAGATCTCTCTTTCGCGTCGCAGCGCTCCCTTCCCTCCATCTCCCGCCGGCCTCCTGAGTCACCGGTCGCTCGGGCCGGCTCCTCGCGGAGAGGAGCGGAGGGGGAGGGCCGGCGGCTCGGTCTAACGGGAGCGGCGGAGAAGGAGAGTCGAGGGGAAAACACGTCACCTTTGTACCCCTGGTCCGTCTCCCTGAGATCGATCACCGTAATCGGCTTGAAGTTGAGGTCCCAGAGCCGGACGCAGCCGTCCCGGCCGCCCGTGGCGAAGCCCTCCTCGCAGGCGTTCATGCTGAAAATCCCCGACTGCAGAAAAAGGACAGCGCTTTAGCCTCTGCGGGCGACGCGTCGAAGGCGCTACGCTGAATTACCGACACCGCTGGATTTTTACGGGCCGCTATCGTTTCGAAGAGATGTTGCATAAAAGTGACACAGCACTGGATTATGTAGGAATGACAGTGTGCGGTTGGGCACGCTGGGGAGGCCGTGGACGAATGAAGGTTCTGCTAGCGTTGCCTGAAACAAGGCCTCATACACCAAGGGAACAGGAGCGACGCTCCCTCCCTTCCCCCACCGCCTAGCATGCAGCTGTTGAGCTCACAGATGCAGTTTAATCCCATTCCCATGTAAAGGCTGATCCCGCCCGTCGTGCACATTAAAGAGGCAGACATGGCGGCCGTTACATCTCCCCCAAACAGAAGCGTATTTTTCCACCACGAGCTCCCAAAGCTTCTGTCTGACCGCTTCGCTCGGTCCAGCGCCCGGCTCCCGTTAGCACGCGGCTGCGATTTTACACAAACACGGCGGCGCGTGCGGCTTACATAACCAGCCGCGAGCAGGCGAGCTGGAGACGAGTAGGCGTGAGCACACCGCTGCCTCCGCGGCGACGTGGGCGTGCAGCATCGCACAAGTGCGCTGTGTGCGTCTGTGAGCGAGTGTGTGCGTGCGTGTGTGCGTGCGTGTGTGCCTGCGTGCGGTCCTGTAGTGGATGTGTGTGGGCTGGAGTACGGAACGAAAGCCGGCATTAGCCGTGGGACGACGTCCCCGTGGCCCAAAACCGGTGCGGCGTCGCCAGGCGAGGTCCCGCTGCCCTGATTCGCAGAGCGCGCGAGGGAGCTGGGCCCGGGAGCTCTGAGAGGGGTGCCCAATGGCCCCCTGGGACGTTTCAGGCAGCTCTAGTCTGTGTGCGTTTCTGCCATTTTATGACCTTTACACAAGACGCTTGACGTTGTGAAGACAAAGTGACTTGAGGACTTAGCTGTGTTACACCAGGACGCGAGTCTAAAGCCAGGGCTCATTCTGGCCCATTGATGGAGCTAAACCTATCCTCACGGCTGCAATACACCTGCAGAAAATGAAGCATGTTTTATTTAATTCCTCATCTTAAACTTTCATTCTTAATGTGACTGATTGCAAATTAACTTGCAGTAGTTAACTTGCCTTGCTGAGCAAATGTAATCAACAGCAGGGATGTCTGTGGTGCGGAACTGCAGTAAAGCGACTGAAAACATGGCAGCTTGACGCTGGAAAGGTGCACTTACCCCGTGGGCGCCCTGCACGGTCCGCACCAGATTGATCCCCTTCCAGACGTAAATGTCGCCGTTCAAGGCGCCCGAATACGTGACCTCATCTCTAGCGCAGGCCAGGCAGAGGATGGTTTGGAGATCCCCGGTCTTGCCGAAAACGCCACGCTTCGGGGTCAAAGCGTTGCCGCACAAGCTCCAGAACTGCAGACAGACAAAAGAAATCGATGAAATGCACCGCCGTCTCTGATCCTCAATCAATCACGCTGTGAGAGATTAATCCCACCGTCTGACGCCGCGTTAATGATGCAGGTTAGCCCTTTGTGAGTGTTAAGGCGCACCGCCTGTAACCATGTGAAAATGAGATGAGACATCTTCCAAATCACAGTGTGTGTTTTTCACACGGTTCCTCACAACACTCAACCACACTCTTTGTTATTAATGTTCATGTTATCGTACCACATATATACTAATATATAATATATATTGCCATACACTATAGCATACGCTTATATATTTAATATGGCAGCAGAGGAAATCTGCTCAATGCCTCTCAAGTGCAAATTAATCCAATCCCCGACCATGTTCATAAAAAAATGGAGCTATTCAAGGGTAGTCAGGACAAAAGAAAATGACATTATCTCCAGAATTTCACGCTTGGGCGTTATATTCGGGATGATGAAAGGGACATTTTCCCCTTGGTTTAAGCTGTCGAGCCATGATATAACCGCTCAGCGAACAACATATAAATGCCAGCTCCGCATTAAAGAATAAAAGGAAGATGAAGCGTCGCCGTGTTTTCACTAAATGAACACGGACGCCCTTGGAGGGACGGCGACGTTAGCGGGGTTCGTTTAACATACGAGGCGTACGGAAGGAGGAAATGACAGCAGACAGGCTTGGACATGTACCAGGCTTCATCTGAACCCCGACGGGGTGTCCTAAAGCACAACGGCAATGCTAATTGTTTTGTCCTTTAATAATAGCTGAGACACTCGTTCCATTTGAGAAGACAGGCTTCCCCTTTAACTAGTGTTTTTGTCAACCTTCACCAGAACGCTTTGACACTGACCTTAGTGCAGTCCTGAGACAGCTCCTCTGCACAATTCACACTGTCCCCATTAGTCTACATGCTGGATCACATGTATGCTTACACATCTGATCCCTGACAAAGACACAATTCCTTTTGCATATCCTCAATAGCAGCTATAAGTCATACATAAAATACAGTAAGGCAGCTGTAAACCTGGAGTAGCCTACTATGGTTCACGGTGTCTTTGAGAACATTTGGTCATCGCTTTTTATAATGTACTGCATTCTAAACTGCCTTTATCGTACGTACAGAAATATTACTTGCAGGACATTGCATTCATTTAACCTGTTCTGATATCCTGAGCAACATACAAATGAGAGAGAAAAAAAGTGGATCTGCCTGTGCTATGAACCACCATGGCATAGGCCAAAGAACACTCCCAGACCAGAGAGAGAGGATATGAAACATAACTGAAGCACCACTGTAGGTAACTAAGGCAACGGAGTATCAAGGCAGTCATATCACAAAATTTATCACATCCTGCCAATGTGAAGGTGGACATCGGTTTCCTATCAATCATGGAAACATTAGAACAAGGGTTCACAAATCCAGTTGAGTGACATGCGGTGGCTTGTGGTGAATAGTGGTTTTAAACTGTTCGCTGCCCTGTCCATCTGTGAGCTGTGCTTCAAATCCAATGTGTGGCACTGCATTGAACCCCAGAGTTCTGAATAAAGGTGTTTTGACAAATAGCTAAATAGCAAATAATTTAAACATAATTTCACATAACGGCATATGCCGTGTGCACTGTTCAAACACATTAGCATGCGATCTATGTGCTTTGAATTCAGCTGGTATTTGTTGGGGCGATCAGGCATGACATGAGCACTGAACAGGGCAGCGTCACTGGGGTCTGGTTCTTCTCATAATTGTCTCCTGATTGAAGCCAGCTGCACTGGTGCCTGCAGCTAGGCAGCTCTCTTCACAAAGAGGCCACCCCCCCCCCCGCCACCCCCCCTTTATTTCTACCCACAAAGCCCTCCAATGTCAGTTAAGTACTAAGAATACACGGGCATGCTAGAGAACAGAGAATACTGCCACCCAGATCATGTTCTCACACTTCCAAAGGTGTCGTGCTAACGAAGTTTTCAGTAGGCTAAATTCTGAAAAATAGCACAGTGGTTTTCTTGTCTCAGCTAAGGTGTGCCTGCAGAGCCCAGAAGTGAAGCACGTCTCACAGATGGGAAATCTAGGTAAAAGTGAAGTGTGGAATTGTCAATGGGCCCAGTGTCACGGTGATGAGAGTGCTATCGCCGGTTATCAATTGTTGCGGCTGATTCTATTTGGCTGGCGGGTGACCGTCCTGTGGCTTTTAAACTTCCGGGGTGGCCAGTGCTGTGACACCACTGACTGTGGGTATGGTGGGGTACGGTTGGGGGGGGGGTGCCCCAGATTGTGTGGAGTAAGGATATGTCATAGCGGGGCAGGCATCCCTGGGTACAGCAGATAAGGAGAGAGAGAAAGAGCGAGAGAGAGAGAGAGAGAGAGGACGAGAGAGAGCAAAAGAGAGGGCAGGAGTGAGACAGAGTGTGAGAGAGAGAGAGACAGACCTAATCCCCTCCAACACTGCAGTACCGAGGGGGATAAAGTGGCAGGTTTGCAAACAGACAGGAAAAAAGCGATGTAGCCGGCAGCGTCCCTATAAAAACCCGCTCTCCGAGGGGCCGGAGCTACATCCCTCCGGCCTAAATCCATTACAGAGATAACGATGTTTAACCGGCTCCGCGGGCCCGGCCCGGGGGACGCCCTGCTAATCGCGCCGGAGACGAGGAGCGCTACGCGCCTCAGGTTCTCCCCGCCTTTCTCTCGCATCTCACACAACGGGCGAGCACAGACCTACAGCGCTTCGCTGAAACGACGCAGGAAGTCCGTGCGGCAGAACGGTCACGGCTGATTTTACATCTTCAGCGCCAGCTGACCACTGAACGACTACAGCGGTGTATCCAAACCGTGAGGGCGGACGGACCGTGAGGGGAAATGCACATGCGAGCCCCTCCGCAGACAGTCAGTCTCAACACGCCACAGCCTGATTAGCAAACTGCTATTTTGACGCGCGTTAAAAATGACCTTTGTTGCGTACTTATGCTGCATTTTAATGCGGGGTGAGTCAGACAGGATGCAGTCGCTCGTTAATTGGGCTGTGGGCTCAGTAAGTTCGGGAAGCTCTGCGCTAAAGGGAATGGAGGCTAAAATACGCTGTGTTAAGACTTTATATTCGTGAGGTCGACCGGCAAGACAAATTCAGGAGCTCGTTATAATGTTTGTGGATGGAAAAATCCCGATTTTTCCCAAGGAGCGGAGCGGAACGGGCTCTGGGAAGCGGAATCCCGGCTCGGGAACTGCGGCGGGACTGGTGTCACGCCCCCATGAATCATGACCTTTTTCAATGGCTCCACTCTGGGGGAAAAAAAACCTTTTAATTTAATCAACACAGAGTGGGCGTAATTCATCATCAGCCAGCCCCCCCGCTCTCCTCCTCGGGATATTGCTCACGCCGCCGGGCCGCTGCGCGGGGGGCGGGGCCTCACCGAACGCGCCGGGCTGCTTAACTGCAGCCGCTACGGTACAGTAAAGGCTGCGATTCTTTGAAAGCGGCGGTCTATTTTGACACCGTCCTTTCGAAGAAGCTCAGGCCCGATTTGCGCCGGCCGCCGCGCCCAGAGATCGCCGCCAGGCAAAGACCTGACAGATTACTGGCGAGAAGAGGCAGTAAACGCCGAGGACGTCACCTTAATCATCCCCGTGATAAACGTCCCGAGCGAGGACCGAACACGTTTCTGTAAGCGCGACGAACCCGGCTGTGCCGCGGCAGGGAAAACCCCGGTCGAAAGTCAGAGGCCATTGTTCGTTTTGGCAGTTACTGTCTGTCATTTGGTGGGGAAATGGGCAAGCCGCCGCGGCGAGCTCTGCTTCTCCGTGGCTGCGAGGGGATTAATGGCGCTAAATCTCCGGGATGCGCGGGGCGCTATAATCGCCATCGTAGCGCTGGGCCGGGGAGCAGATGTCACATGGTCCGCGGGGTAAAGACCCCGGAGTTATGTGGACCAACCGCTGGACCACACGGGTGCGTCCGCCACAAAGCCAGCGGGGGGAGGGGAGGGGGTGGCGGTATGGGGCAGAGGGGCATAAGGGTTTTGTACATGCAGTCGGGCAGTGGCGAGGCTTTCCAGCACGGTAAAGCAACAGCAAAAGAAAATTCTACTAGTGTACCAGCTTAAGATTCAGCATACAGAACCTCACCTGAGCCCTAACCAATAAGAGACAGCTAAGAGACAGAGTGCTAATGGAAGTCATTATCTTACCGTTAAAAAAAACACCTTGAAGGAAAAATAGGTCAGACTAAATAAACAGGTAGCTAAAACAGTTCCACTGTTATAATTCTCAAATTATATTAAATACAAAAACATTAGCATCAGGCGTATAAAGCCCTGAGGTGATATTTATTATTCAGAGGCGATAAACCTCATTACCTAAGATAAACCTAAAAAAATAAATAACTACTCAATTACTGTAGGTCTTATTGAATTTTGCATTGCAGATACAATGGCCAGCGCGGCCTACTCCACTGAACATTCATGTAATCTCTGCATGCGTTGAAAAAGCACACTGCTCAATGCTGCATCAGTTTTCAGGAAGTTGTGAATAGCCAAATTATAATAACTAAAAGAAAAACACCTGCAAAAATGCTTCAAAAACTACCAGCATTCTGCAAAACCCACAGAATCCTCGAAAAAGAGTGTAACACTTCAAACTTTGTATTCAGTGAAGAGACCTATTTTTCTCACTCTCCATATTTCACTTGAATAGATACCAACTTCATCCTTTCAAATGAAAATTTCCCCCTATTTGAGTCATCCACTTTGGTTTTCCTGCTTATCTTGCAGCTTGGGTATCTACAGGCACCATAAAAAAGGATTTGCACATATGTCTTAAGAGTATATTAAGAGTTATACACTTAAATAAAACATCCCAAAGTCTGTCATAGCGTGCATGGTGGGTATTTTCCTTTTAATCTTAATCAAAGGAATGAATCAGCATTTCTTCCGGAAATATCTAGCCTTATGACACGCAATACATCTAAAACGTAAGGTCCAAGGCAAAGAGTCTGCAAATAAAGGAACCATAGGATGGTTAAAAAAATGAATGTGTGTGAGTAGATCCTTTTCATTATGATAAAAACAAAAAGGTATTTTGTGGTGGGCTAAAATCTTTTCTTCATGTAAATGTAAAACTATTTTGACCATAATAACATTTATTTGTCAATGAGGCCCAGTTTGCATGTCTACATGTTACATCAGACACCATACAAAATTATTCACCATCACACCAGTCTGGCCAAAGACAAACATTGATCTATACCACTGAATTCACTCCACTATCTAGAAACCAACTCACTGCCTTGACTTGGTATTGCAGTGGGTTCCCACACATATTGATTTAGTGCATATAAACAGCATTCTTGGCTTTTTCAGAAGTTGATTAAACTTAATGAGCTGTACCTTGATATGTTTGACTCCACAGCTCACAAGCTTGCTTGGCTGGTATAGATCCCACGATATGTCAAATATCTGCCAAAAGGATTACAAGACACATACATATTTTATAAAAATGTGTTGTTATGAAAGGTTTTGTTAACTAAACATAGGCCTAGATGATACGGTACAATTCAATCTCAGTGTAAATAGAGTGTTTTCACATCTTAAAGATCAAAAGATTTGGGAACTCAGTTACCAAACAGCCCTTTCCTTAGACACGCTATTGAAAGTTAAAGATAACATACAGTGAACAGAATATTCAATAAACAGAAATGAATTAATAAATCTGGACCTCTTTACGTATTTTACTGTAAATGTAATCCACTCATGGGTGTAATACTGAACCCCTAACAGGCTGTGGCCAAATGATCAACACTGTAATACAATAACCAGCAAGGCTAAAGAAGTATATTTATTTTGCTGGAGAGACTTTTCAAAATAAATGTCCACAGTTCATAAACTTCTGTCCAGGCTGCTTCAGTTCTTAAAACCAGGGGTAACATTATCAAAATTACTGTCATTAAAAAGTACCGGGAGGCTGCAGTTGTTTTTGGCAATGCTTACAAGTAGTCATGCCTTGTAATTTTTATATCAGATCAATTTAAATAGTTCATTTCTGACTTGGCACCCAAGAGGAATAATCTGATATTATTAACATAGAGAAGGATTCAATTCAATCTTAAACATTTGTGGTACAGATTTTTTAAATGTACAATTCAACAGACATGCATTTTATAAAAGACAGTTCCATAAATGTATATTTATTGCTCAACAAAGCATTTTACCTGAAGTTCCCTTTCAGTGTATCAACTCCTAGGTTATGAGAATTCATAAGTATCATATGTGGGACAAATTTACTATGACTTTGTTTATATTCAAAATTCCATATTCCAATTCCAACTCCGTGTTCTACTGTGAGATTCTTTTTGGAAATGATGTTACTGCATCAGAAATAATAAACTATGGGCCAGATGTACATAAGCTACATAAAACTCACAGCGCTAAATGCAGCCTGACTAGGGTATTTTGGTGCGTACGCAGTCAACATGAAATTATCATCGTATTTACTAAGGCTACAGCTTATTACGCAATCAGCAGATGGGACTGCCTACTAATTGCATTTTGCATATGAAGCAGAGCTTAAAGGGCACAGTTAAAAAACACCTATTTAGTGCACTGAATATCTTCATCGGATGTGGGGAAATTGATGTGCCTTCAGGCGCAACATAAGAGCAGATTTTTTTTAAACTTCAAGCACTTGTAATCGTCGCTAAAGTTGTGCATGTAATCTCAATCATTTCCCACTGCTGCGCATTTAATTAATCCATTCATGGTTAAATAAATTCATTTTTGAACACTGTGATTTCTGCTCATTTTCTGTTTTCTGTGATTTTTTAGCAACTTAGCCAGTGACTGCTGTGACTTTAATCAATAACAAAAACCCAGCCTTAATTATTGTGTGGCTGCTTAATCTGTAGGCTACCATTCAATGATTTCTTGCTTGAGGGAGTTGAAATAGTGCACGGTAAAATGAAATAGTGAGTTGAAATAGTGCGCAGTAAAATTAACTAGCAGAGTACATATGGTCCTACTCTGGAGTTGATTTAACACTGGACATTTTATTGTGTATATTCTTGTTGCAAAGATTCTATCCATGCACTTTCAAGCCCATACCCGTGTCTCTGTCTTGCTAGCGCCTTGATTTACGCCTGCTCTTTGGAGGCAGAGAAATTTCACACAAAAATCGACCTCCGTTAATTGCGTGACCTTTAGCAAATGTAAATGACATGCACGCTGCGTTTTCAGCCCCGTGTGCCTGTTTGATACATAAGACGCATGTTTCTGCGGCAGAATGCGTCATATTTGTGCCTGCAGCTAGCCGCAACGGCCTTAGTAAATCAGGTACTACGCACCATATATTTAAATCATTTGTAGGGAATTCTGATGATTCCGTTTTCAATTCTATGCAAGAGAGCATCTTCCTGTAACTGAAGCCTCAAAAAAAGATATCTAATAATGTTTTTTTTTTTTCATTTCAATTAATTAAGTGCTTCCACACAGTTGGCCTTGAGTGCCCACAATCAATACGCCCTATCCCATTTATGTCTCCTGTGAGTGTGTGTTTTGTTTGCAGAAGCATGAAAACAATTTCGGATGAGACGTGTAATCGATACCGGGTGCGTGAGAAAAACAGAAGGGGGGAGCGTTACGTTACCCTGTCCGTGTGGCCAGGGGCTGCAGCGAGCACCTTTCCTCTTCTCCAGTCCCAAACACAGATCGTATTCTTTGCGTCCAAACCCACAGACACCAAACACTGCAAAGTACAGTTCACAGTCACTGAACATACAGTAAGAGGGTATATGACTAGAGGTCATTTAGGCCATATTTATAATTGTATTGCCATGTAGGCATGTTATTTCATGAATTAATAGCTCGCTGTGAGAATCCATAAGCATAAAATTTATTTTATCCTGGTTTTCTTCTAGACCCTCTGTTTCTATTTTCTTTCCATTTCTTGTTGCCTTTCTTGGTAATCCTTCTATAGCTCCTGTGGTAGTCGTGTGCTGTTGTTGTTCTGTTGTCATTATGGAGAAAAAAATTTAGTTTTAAGTGACTCTTGAGTCTTTTAGGATTATATCAACAAGAAGAAGTCTGAATCTGCCTGTTGTTTGCTAAACAATCATTAGCTGTACACAAATAGATGTTCACTAATTGTCTTTTAAAGTTGTTGTAAAGGATGTGTTTCTACATGTCCTCTGGTAGCGATTCTCACTCCCATTGCACAAAGTAATTATTTGTTTGGGATATTGTCGACAAAGTTAATCCGACACCCTTCACCATTCGCTGCGTTTTTGTGTGGATCTTTTATTGAGCAAATATTTTTCCAAATCCTCTCAAATATGTTTCCAAATCTTCTCCACTGTGGGGGGAAATAAACAGCCTCAGCAAACAGCGCTTGAGGAATCTGTGTTACGCGTGTTCCAAAGATCAAAGACATTGTATATTACATTAAATGCAATAATGAACCAGTTATTCATCTATCTGGGCCCAGGTAATTGAAGCTGACCTGGGTAAGACAATCAGAATGGCGTCACTGTACACGATAAACAAAACAGTTCAGTAAACTGGGATAGCTAGGATAACTATCCAAATGAAATAGGGACTATTGTCTATTTTCCTGCACAACAAGGGCATTCTGAATCATCAAATGAAATTGACATCCTACAAATCCATGCTCAAATTATATACTTAATGCATTTACCCATAAAAAGTTGCACAAAATTAAACCAAAAAAAGGAAAAAGATTCCTTTTAAATGACCGGATTGGCTAAACTGTGTTAAAGGAGGAGACTGGAATCTGAGCTTCATCTCAGACTCCTGATAGACTCTAAACACATTGTGAAGTCCCACATAAAGGCAGAGGTGCACAGCCCGCACTGCAGCCAAAGTAAGTCATAATTCCCCCAGAATCCCGTGCTCTCCATATGTTTCCTGAGCGTATGCAAATGTTCCAATCATGCTTTGTGAACACCCGCGGTACATAATCCTGCTGTAGGAGGCAAAGCCCTTGGGCTGAGGGAGGTATTCGCAGGGATAAACAGAGTGTTTCATGCCCATGAAATATTGATTTTTGAAATGTGAATTTTGTAGCAACAACAGACGGCGCATCAACCCTGGCAAGGGTCCCTCGGAGAGCTGGCAATGGCCAGGCTGCGTAGCTCAAGGGGGGGAGGAAGTGTATCAAGGGTTTAAAGACTTCCTTCTGCGGTGAGCTCAAGCTCCAGACAGGAAGATGGGGGGGAAAAGTCCCCAGGGTCTCTCCATTCACCATTCAGCTGTCTGCAGCCTGAGGGTGTTTCCACAGCCGCGGCCTATTGACGGCTTGATTGAACTTGGGAGCCCAACACCCTCATTAGCATTCCACTCAATATAGAGACGGTGGAATTCTTGAACTGCAGCTTTCTAAGGATCCTCCCCTTTCAGCTATTTGAAGGCCACCAGGTGAGCTACCAGAAATGTGTTTCTTGCATGTGGACCACAGCAGCTGAGACCAGCTGAAAGCTGATAAAAAGCTGATAAAAAAATAAAAAGCACACCTGTTGAAGAATCATCTTGACAGGTTGATTATTTGGAGGGGTGGTTTTGGTGAGCTGTTGTGCGTGTGTGTGCTTGTGTGCGTGACCAATAATTTAATTAAATAAATGTATGACCAATGACTCATGAAAAGCTTTTCATCACTCAGTAACATGTACAGATTGTATGTGTATATGATGCAATGACAGGGCAGTACCTGTCCCTCAAGGTCAAAGGCCAGGCAGGCGATGCCATGTGTGTGCACGTCCTTGAGAATGGACACCGTCTGCACTGTGTAGGAGTCCCACACACAAATGTAGGGCTCCTTGCCCACTTGACCAGTGGCCACCAGCACACGCTCCGGATGCAGGGCTAAACTGGAGAGAGAGAGACAGACATTAATGAGAAAGAAAGGGAAAGAAAGATACTGAGGTAGACAATAGTTAACGGTCAACAAGCAGGGGTCAGCAGGCCAGGTCCTCATCGGCTCCAGTTCTCCAAATCCTTCAGGTTGTTGCACGTACGAAGCCACGCCTCCATCATACAATATAAATGGACTTCACACAGCAAAAAAGCCTGTCTTAAGTGTTTTAGTCTTGTAATTTAGACTCTCAAGTTGAAAATATTTGCTTGTTTAAAGTTTCTTATTGCTTGTCGAATGAAATTATACTTGTAATGAGTCAAACTGTCTCTCTTATTCCATGGTTTTTGCAGTGCATGCCATAGGGCAGTCATGACATGCCATGTATTTAAGATTCTGTATTTCTTAACTTACAAATCTCAGTTTACAAACTGCAGAGAGAGACAGAGAGACGCAGAGTCAATCATGGGCTGTGCCTGCAGATCATCCATCTGTTCATCATAGCAGGCTTTGATCACAGCCACATTTCAAAAGCATTGTGAGTTTCGCTTCGGCAGAGAAGCTGTTCAAAAGCCTGAGCAAGTCAAACCAGTGGGTGGTTACAGTAAATGATTCACAGAAATTTGCAAGCACAACTACACAACAAGCAAACGCTCCTGTACTCCTCCTCACAATATCACAGCGATGGCTGGGGCTCGCTTCCCCAGCTCCATGCGAAAGGAATGACGTAACGAACACGGAATTGAAATTCAGATGATGCGAGCAGCCTCAGGCCGCTGCAGAGATAACGAGCACAGGGGAGAACGTGCGAGCTTTCAGCCGCAGCAGGAGGCGAACCCTGGGCAGGGTCAGGTAACCCACGCGACACAAATACTTCTGGCATATTGCCCAAAGACATGGTCATGGCCCTGTGCGTTCTGTGCCACGCTTCACATGGGGGATCAGATTAGAGCTACCGTGTGTGCTCCGTCCGAGGGAAAGTGACCCTGGGCCGTCCGTACACCACAGTGGTGCTCGGTGTTTGGGGCAGCGCAACTCACAAAGTTAATTGGAAATGTTTAAAAACTACTCCAATACACATTATGTTGGCCAGTTGGGAATGGCTGCCAGCATCCAGCCCCATCACTTTCCATTAATGTACCCTTTAGCCCTTTGTGGTTTCCTGGACCCTCTCTGAATAGAGAGAAAGACATAGCCTACATACAGATGAATACTAAAAAGGGGGAGGGTGGAGGAGTGAGAAGAGAGAAGGAGTTAGAGAGAGATACAAAGAAAGAGCGAAGGAAAGAAATGGACAGAGACACAGAAGCAGAGAGCTCCCTCAGGAACAGGGGCTCCACTAGGTACTTCAGATACATTTTGAGTCTGTGTTATCATTGTACAGTCATAGCACAGCGTGACAGCATAGCATCACACAACAGAGTAAGTGATGTATCAGAGAGACAGTGTTGTGTCGCACAGCACAGTGACAGCATTGTGTTACTGTTCTAAGGTAATCTTCTCCCTGTTCCACAGCTGTTCCCACATTGACCAGCCCTACAGCTGCGTTTGATTGGTTAATCAGATCTGCCACCAATCTGTCAGACCCTCCATAAAAAGAAAGCATGAAAACACAAATACAGGCAGTACCACAGACTAATAGACAAACATGGGCCCTTGTGATTGGCATTCATGATTAATGCAGTAATAATCGGGGTGGTTCTTCTTTAGAATAAAAGCTTCTCAATATTTTAGAAGCAAAACTATGGCAGATGAATGGAAGCCATTTTAGAAACACACCGAAGCAATAGACCAGTAGTTCAGAAATTCACTTCAAAGAGATAAATGAGTCAGACTAGGTATGAATGCAAGACAAAGTTGATATATGTTCAAGTTGAAAAATCTTGTCTGAATCCCTTAAGTATTCAAACATGGAGACAATTCAGTGTTGTTCACATCTGCGAATTAAACTACCTGCGTGTCTCAGTGTCTGACTATTTAGTTTTTGCTCCCTCTCTGCTCTTGCTCCCGCTTTTATTTCTGTTTCTTCCAAGGTCAGAAAAACAGTGCATGCAACAGGGCAGAAGTCTATAACACTCAGGGCCTGATTCACTATGACTTTTAGCACACGCAGAACCTTTTAGCACACATAAAACCAACAACATGACCAATGACTGGTCATGGTATTTGTTTTGCACCAATCACCAAAGGTTTTACACATGTTAAAAGTCATAGTAAATCAGGCCCTGAATGTCTCCAGTTTCCATCCTTCAACTTGCAGTTTTTTTCAGTACAGATCTTTCGCATGCAGTAGAAGCCCAAAATCTGACAAGAGCTTTCAGCAATAAATTCCAAATCCTTAACCACAGGACTGCTGAATTACAGTGTGCAGGGACCATAGAACAAACGAAAAAATAACAATAAAAAAGACAAGTTTCTCTGCCTTTTAAATACATACGCGCTGGTGTCTTATGAGCTTCTACCAGGGGAATTTTTTACTTTTCACTGACGCTGCTGTTAGCATTGTTGTTCTTATTGCTTATTGCAGTTGAGGATCTGAGCCGCGCAGCTTTGTTCTGCTATTACATAAAGCAACAAACAAGCAGTCGTGTTTCTAGCTGTGATGTTATCCATCTGCCAGGCGGATAAGAGGAACTCTGGCTGGGGCGGGTTTTCCAGCAGCTTCCACCATCTGCGTGAGGAGCCCATGGCGGTAAGGAAACCATCAGCTGCGACAGAGACTGGATTTAGGGGGAGGGGTGTCACGACGAACATCCCCTGTTCAGTGTCCCACAGCGCTGACGCGGGAGTGGCATCGGACCCAAGGCAGACCCTGCCCGCCCAGCACCGCCCGGTTCATCGGCGGGCTGGGCGATGCGGCAGCAGATGTGATGGTGTGAGAGGTCACTCTCTGCAGGTTAAAGAGGGGAGAGCAGTATTGCCCTTCTCTCCTACCCCCCACTGCAGGCTCACGCACCACTAGCCAAAAGCCTGCAGTCATGTATGTGACTGTGACATGAACAGTACTGAAAGCCGTACTAGGAAGGGGACCAAAATATTCCATGAGAAATTATTTGGAGACCAAGAGCCATTGGGGTGGAGGGGGGGGCATGGTCCACATAAAAAGATGCCAAATCAGTCTAAACAGGGAAGCTTCCCCCCTGAGAGACACAGAGCCCTGAAAACTCACACCTCCCCCCCCCCCCTTTATGGCTGCAGGTACATGATTATCACATATCACAATGCAATCACAGAGCACGCTGCCTCCATTCTCACTGCCATTCCATTGCATCTCCTACACTATACCCAGGAAACCTCTGTGGTGTCAGCGTGTTGCGTAACGCCCCCCCCCCCCCCTCCTCCAGATCCAGGCGCGCTCCTCGGCTGAGCGACAGCCGGCGGTCTGATGGGCGGAGCCTCTCGCAGCGGCGGCGGGCTACGTCCCAGGCGGGGCTGAACGACTCACTGGGCAATTCTTCCCCCTGCCTCGTCCTGTTATGCATTTCGCACTGCGCCTCGGCTCCCTCCATCGCATGTAAGAGCAACAGAAATGGCAGTACTGCCAACTGGGCCACAAATGTTTTAACTGTGGGCCACAGGGGCTCTAATTACAGCATGTATTAGGGTGACTGGTTACAGGGGTTATAACTGCAGCAGGTCACAGAGGTTATAACTATGGTCATAAGCTTCCAGGCAGCAGGTCACAGAGGTTATAACTATGGTCATAAGCTTCCAGGCAGCAAGTCACAGAGGTTATAACTATGGTCATAAGCTTCCAGGCAGCAGGTCACATAGGTTATTGCCTAACTATGGTCATAAGCTTCCAGGCAGCAGGTCACACAGGTTATATCTGCGGTCATGAGCTTTCAGGTAGCAGCTCACAGAGGTTACAGCTGTGGTTATGAGGTTTCAAGCAGCAAGCCACAGAGGTTATAACTGTGGTCGTAAGCTTTCAGCACCAGGTCACAGAGGTTACAACTGGAATGCACACTCAGGCAATAGGCCGCAGAGGCTTAGAGCCAGCTGGTCACACAAAGTGACATAAGGCTGCTTCTTTTTTTAGGGGAGTTCCACAGAGACTTATCCCCCGTATCAGGGGAATTCGCACAGCGAGTCTCATTTGCATTTCATCCGAGATTGCTTTCCCCACACAGCCACGGATCAGAAATGGCTCTTTACTCTGGGGCTGTAATTCCCCTATTCAGTGCTGGGGGTTCAGAGAGCCGATAGCGGGAGCCGGCGGTGGAATACAGGCTTGAAGAACAGCGGCGATCAGAGGGAAGGCCTCTCCTAATGGAAGAAGGGTTTAATCTTATCTCTCCACTGCCTCTGTAGCCTAGGCGCTTCGACCAGGCATTGTCCCTGATTTCCTCTACCGAGAATTACATAACCGTATCTAAGCACCTAAAAATAATATAAGGAGGCAGAGAAAAACAGCCAGGCTCTATACATAAGGATACATAAGAGTCCTGCGTGCAGTTGGGATGCCGTCTATGGTACCACGTGCGCTCCTCTCAGCATATAGGCCACATTTAACACACAGAACCGCAGTGCCCGCTGCCCTCCGGGGCTGCTGTGAACACAGCAGGCGTGTGGTTTCACAGTACAATGCACAGCCAGCCTGTGTTCTGGGGATTACCGGCCAGCAAAGATCGTGCGCTGCGGAAAGATCCTAATCTCACGCGCTCGCATGCCGATCCCTGCGAAATCTCGTTGCGCCGCAGCGAACGAGCGCGCTCACCGTGACGCCACGTAACGCGCGTCCGGCGCTCTGCTCTCCGTTCCGCTACGCTCTGCCGAGGGGACGAGCGGAATGCGCGCGTGAAGAGGACAGCGACAGACCAGAAGCCCAAACTGATAGGCAGACTGTCGATTCGCCTCCAGCGCCAACTTAAAATGAGCTGGCGATGCTGGAGCGGGTGGGGGAGGAGCACGGGGTTGCTCCTCCTCTTTGGCCACCGCCCTGTTGAATCCCAGAGCCCGGGATGCCTGCAGGACATTGGACAGAAGCAGTCTCGCCTGCAGGCACACACACCTGAGGATGATAATAAGCATAGGTGCGTCTCGTTGCCTTTGCACGACCAGGCATAAATGCACAGCAGGCTGTGACTTTGGGGGAGAGACTCAGATGGGAAAAGCTCTGTTGGTACGATTGAGCGCGGTGGTGTCTTTCAATCTACCAGCCCTCTTTTGTGTTATAAAGGCATTATGTTCTGTTTTGCTTTTGTTTTCAAACTCCAGAGGGGGAGCAATAAAACATCAGTGGGCCATTTAACTGCCTTTTTTCTCTCCTCCTCTACCCACTTGTTTCAGCTGTCACCGTGCCTCAGACTCATTCCCTCTGTCAGCACAAGCAGGCATACTGTGAGATCAACAGCTCAATCCTCTCTCCGGAGAGGTACAACCTTTTGCAGTGAGCTGTTTTCTGTGGTGTGATGTGGTGCTTGTGTCAATATGCACAGCTGCATGGAGCAGTGCTGAAAACCAGACTTAAAGATTTTAGACAGCCCAACATGGCACATCTAGACCATACATTATATTCCATAAAATTTTGCTGCGTGAGAAAAAAAATCACTGCTTTTCCATAAACAAACACAACAAATAGTAGTTGCATGAGGCTTTGACCCAACTTTATTAGTTGTACGATTATGACACGTACACCACATACAGCAGGGTTGATAATTTCAATATGATTAAAAAAGAATTTTCTAGACATCATAAAAACATAAGTTGCCTTGCTTGTTGTCTGCTATGCACAGAAACAGCTCAAACACTCAGAACTAGCATCATCCCTCAGTAAATACACACAAACATTTCCCCAGGGATTATACACAATCAACAGAAAAAACAGCCAGTCTGCAGTATAGGAATGCAGTTGCCCCTTGCATGGTTCAGTCCCTGTTATTGCAAATTTAGAATGTGTTAGTTTATCTGTAATTGGTCCAGATGGGGCCAGACTCACAACTGAGCCAATCAGAAGTGAATGTGCTGACAGATTGTCATGAAAAACAATAAATCAATGCAAGGCAGAACCCCCATCCATCTGGAACTGCATCTAAGCCATCACAAGAAGATAGCCATCACTACTCCACAGTAGCCTTTGGAGTGATGATCTTTATCAGTTGCCAAGCAAGCATTTCACATAATGACGTGCAGTGTCAAGGTAATTATAAATTGACCTGCTGTATATGACACCATTTACAAACACAGCAATGAACTGGTAATAGTATGGAGATAACACTGTAAATAGCATAATAATCTTAGTGGAATACACTCTGATGTGTCAGTGGATTGGTGGGCGACATTTCATTGACACACTGGAGGATAGCACACAGTAGGTGAGTGTACAAGAAACAAAACTTCACATATTAGGTCTTAAGGATTAGAATTACCATTAAAACTGCCAATTCAGAACAACAACACAACTCTGAATGGAGCAGTTATTCCTACTTCTTCATAAATGCCATGCAATTTTATACTTTTTAAATTGGTAGCCAATGCATCTCTCATAACATATGATATTTACAAGGTAATGTAATAAACCTTTCGTCTTTCTTCAGTTTGAATGCATGTTCCATATTCAAAATAGTATTTTATCCCTCCAGGTAATCCAAACAGTCCAAACTCTAATCTTCCATGAGAAAATAGTGGAACAGCTACTGATTTATTTGAATTATATTTATGAATAATTCCACATCAGGTTTTCACTCAGGTCAACGCACATACCTACTCTTATACAAGCTGTACAGGATTTGTCCAGTGAAGGAATGTGTGTTTTGTGCCGGTCCTTTTGGATGTAGGCTATGTCTTGCATTAAAGTGAGCGCTTCTTTATCATCCAGTCTTGTTAGCATAATGGATGATGTGCTCTTGTGGTTCAGACCATATCAATCAAACTCATGCAGATCAAAGAGGTTTTCCTCAAATGTTTACCAGAGTGAAATACTGAGTCTCAAAAGGATCCATTCCTGTGCCTCTGCTGTTCCCAATTAGCATGTTTTCACCAAGGTCAGGTTGTTTGGGAACATGATGGCATTGCTAAGCAGGTGAAGCACATCCATTAAACCAGAGAAATCTCTCCCAGTGAAGCAACAAACAGCATTCTTAACAACACTGGTTCCCGAACGGCTCCAAATCTTTTATATTATTGCCAAGCCCTCGTAAAACAGAGATTTTGCATTCCGACTGTAAAAGCAGAGGTAAGGAAATGAGTGCAACTTGACTTCAGACATTAGCATTACCATGGAATTTCATGCATGAACTTAACCAGACTAGCCCTTTTCATATATAAGATATATTTTTTGAAAATGGATGCTTCTGAAGTTTCAAAGATGTCCTTCAATAGACTCCCATAAAATTTAAAGCAGGCTTTAAAAATGTACTTCTTACTAAAAACAGCAGTAAATTGGTTGCTGTTGTCGTGCACGAATAAGCTTATTACTCTGTATAATTCTGCTAGGCCCATGTGGTCTCAGGGAGCTAACTTCCCCCAGATTACTGAAGCTAAAACAAGTGACTGGGTAGTTTTACAGGGCCCCAAAATTACAGACCGGTTTTCATTATCAGCAGCATATATCAGAGACTCTTAATAATTAAAAAATAATTGTGCATTTCTTCACAATTACAATCTGGCAACCTCAAAGAGAATCAGTCAGGAATTGCAATCGGTACTCATCTATTTTCCACATACTGCACTGCCCTGGCCCAGCAAGGAGAGATAAGTATATCACTAGTCTTATTTAACAATTGCTCGTATTACTAATGAGATTTAAAGCCCCGCGACTTGCCTGTCAATGAGCACTGCAAGTCTATTTATCAGCCCATTGTCTGTCTTAAAGTTTATGGCTGTTGGAACTGAAGCTTGTAGGTTTAACGCCATTAAACTGCATAGCAGTCTGATTCGTTGAGAAGGAAGTCTCCTGTTCACTAGACTCATAGGCGCAAGGTTTTGTCTTCCGTTTGCTCGTCCGTTTCCCTGTTTCTTAACGCGCCAAAGTGATGCGTGGCTCACCGTCACGTGTGTAAATGTAAGCCCTGCCGCACTGATGATTGCACACAATGCGATACGCACCGCTACGGAAATAGCCTCTGCGGCTTCGGATTTTTCTCTAAGCACATGTATCTTTTTATAATCCCCTCCACCATCATGCACACACTCCACCTGCAAGTACAGCGGTGCCACTAATGGGGTTAGCCAGCAAGGCCATAGCAGACACAGCAAGCTCAGAAAGCTTTCTATTTACTTACACAGTACAATACAGTGGCATAATCCATTCTCACCCCTCCTGTCTGCTCCACATTTAAGATACAGACTCAATAGCTACTTCCATCATACTCCTTCTTTATACTTTTGGGGTGTAGGTGACTTATCTCCACTTCTACAATTACTTTCACCCTTAACCCTTGCCCACCCTTCTGGGTAGATACAATTAACCACTGGTCAGTGCAGGGGTTGGGCTCTGGCTGCTCTGATTGGTTGGATGACTGCAGGGTTGGCAATGCTGCCCCAGGCAGCTCAGGCTGCTCTGATTGGTTGGATGACTGGAGGGTGGGCAATGCTGCCCCCGGCAGCTCTGGCTGTTCTGATTGGTTGGGTCACTCTTGGGTCACACAACTCCTATCAAGCGTTTTGTCACCAGTGGCAACGTGCGGGGATGTGTGGTTGAAGGAGAGACTAAAATGAAACTGCTCCTCAGAACATAATCAGTGCAGCGGAGGACAGATGGGCCACAGCAGATCTTTCACTCCAGGGCGGCAGAGTCGAAGTTTGGGACACGCACGGCAGACCCTTTACAGTTGCAGAGGGATTCAAAAGAGGAGCCATCCACTGCCTTCCCCTGATATGAACCTCAGACACGGCACCCACTGACAGTGAGACAAGCTTTTCTCTGACAAAAGATATTCATTCCGTTCCGTGTGAGCCGATTCGAGTGCATCCCTCTCAGGTCCTCCTTTTGTTCACTTTTCATCATCCCGCTTTCTCAGAAATGTGAGACGGAACAGCGACTATTGTTCCTCTGGATGGGCTGACAGAACTGTGCCATCACAATTAAGCAATTATCTCTCTCCCGCTAGTCTAGACCCACACGGGGGACGACACGCTATAAAAATAATCACCTAAAAATTCAGCTATCTTTTTTCAACTGTTCCTAAACTGAGTTCAGAGCATCACATCATCTTAACGGTACGCTCTGATATTCAGTATGCTGTGATGGGAATGCAGGCAGTCGTACTGTATTGCCAGGAAATAGCTGTCAGAGCAGTCGATCCTCAAACACCTGAAAACTTCATAGTTGCAACGAGTGCTCCACTAACTCACTGGAACTCATCTGCATATAGCCTTCACCTACAGATAATGACTTCCCCAGATCACCACTGCACAATAAAATGGTCAGGGTTAAATCAACTCTCAGAAAGTACATATTGGTCCCTATTGGTCTACTTAGAGTTGAATCAATACTGGACATTCCTCTGTGTGTCTCTCTGAGAAAGCCCTTCTGCAGTAGCTAATGCAGCTGGCTGAGGCGGCTGTGTGGGAGGCTCCCTCGTTCACTCCCAGGCTCCCGCCTCGCAGTCCCCGGGCTGGGAGCAGGGACATCACGCGGCCTTTTTCCTTCGGCTCGGTCGCCGTGTTTCCAAACGCACCGGGGCTGAACGGGCGCCGCGACACGCTGACAGAAATAACGCCCCTGCGCGCTAACTGAAAGTGGCCCGTGTAAATTAAGACCAGTGCTGCAATTAAGCTGTAAATGAAAAGCAGCTCCGCGCCGCCGTCTGTCCGCCGACACGCGCGCGCGAGTGCAGCCAGGCTCTCCCTGCAGATGCTGATGGATGCTGAAAGGCGGGAAGCCCGATGTTCTACGGCTGTCTGGATCCTGCTTTTCAGCTTCCCCATTAGCGGCCTCTCTAACAGACCTGTTAAAGCAGAGGGATGACCACTGCAGAAGTCATGCGTGGATCGTACAGCACCCAATTACTGAGAAACGCCTCCCAAACGGCTCTCAGGACGGCATCCTATGGACATTAATTACAAAATCCAGCAACCCTCTGCAATGCTCATTCACACACATGCGGATACAAAGACTAATCCCATACATACACAGGAGGAAGTTGTCGCCAAAATGAAAGAGACAAATGAGTGGGGAAAATAGAGAGAGGAAGAGAGAGAAAGAGGGGGGCGATGGAGAGAATGAGAGAAAGAGAAAGGCAGAGGGAGAAAGAGAGATAGAAAGAGAGAGAGGATGAGAGACGAGAGAGACAGGGAGTCATGAGGGCTTTAAACCATTGCTGTGCCGCTGTTGAAAGGAAATCACATCAAACAGGAATCATACTCTGGAGCTGTATTGCATTGTGGGGACTGAAACTGGAGTTATGCTAATGCATGGATAGAAACATTTTATGCGGCTGCCTAGTTTAGCCATCAAATGGCATATGCCAGTGATAGGTGGGGGGGTTGGCAGGGTAGAACGGGGGGAGTGGGCAGTGCTCTCGCCACCGTGCGCATTGAGAAGTGTGACGCAGCTCTGTGTTTAATTCTGTGTAATCGTAACCCATTAGCCTCCCCTGGTCAGGACACTCCCAGAGAAGAGCCGCGTCTGGCAGCTGCAGAGCTCACTCACACCAGGCTGAACTGGCTCATAATCACCAGCCTGTTCAGAGTTCCGGATTATCAATCTGCAGTCAATTCCCAGCTGACTAATTGCACCAAAACATACACAAGGCTTTCAGAAAGCTCGTTCTCTTCGGGTTTCATAAAGCAAGCACATCGAGAGGTACGGCCAGTACCTGTAAACTCTCCCGGATCGTGGCTGTCTGTTGCACCGTATTGCAGGCAGTGCTATAACTTGCTAGCAATAAGCGGCTTCGAAAAATAGATTCTCTGCTTCCTGCGGATCTGTGAGGGGGGCTTTTTAATGAGTCTTCCCAACCTTTTAGAGCAGGAAAAAAAATCACCTATCTTTTCGTCCGTTTCCCCCCCCCCCCTGCAAGTTACGCTTTATTAACGGCCGGGGTCTGGCTACTCAGTCCCTCTGGCGCAATAACATCATCGCTTCAATTACATTTCTATTAGCTAATGAAATTGGGCAATCCCTTTTAACAAATGAACAGAGCAGTGGCGCACTGCAGCGCACTCTTTCTGAAATACGGCGGTTTGACAGTCCGCTCGCCAGGCTCTGCGAGTCCCGGATGGGCGGGGCCTCCGATTCGGCAGCACGACTGAGGTGGGACTGGGAGAGGATGTGCGTCTCGGGGTTTCAAACATAAAACATCTCAACGCCAGGAACAGGCATTTAGCACGGGCGTCAGTGCATCGGGGTGAAAACACAGTGCAGTGACCTCAGGTCAAAGGTCACACATCAAGGGAATAGACACTATCCATCAATGTTACAGCAGTCACACTTCGGCAGTCACTAGAGAGGATGCATCCATATTGCGAACTGCACAGTGACTGAAACTAGGGTGGATGACCATGCACACACACACACACACACACACACACACACACACACACACACTTTTCTCCTTTGGCTATGGCTGGTCTCCAGGACTGGTTTGATCCATGCTAAAGCAGAAGTCACCTTGCTTGCTCTTGCCTGGGATTATAAGAAAGGCAAGGAATATAACATTTCTAAAAGTCAGTATTTACCTTCCTTGGCTTCTATAAAGCACGTCTAATCCACTCTCCAACGACACACAATATACAGCATCTATACTGTACAGTATGTGAGAACACAACTCGTGGACAGTCCCCTAAAAATCTTGTCTGTGATGGGACCCGCTGGAAAAAATGTACCTTCCTACTTTATGACTTAGTGGTACAACTGCAATGCAGTAACACCGTGATTTTAAGAGCCAGGAGTCACTGATGCAATTCAGTTACTGTATATTTCACTGTCCTCGACCCAACAGTTAAGGAGTGAGGGCACTCGACCCTAAATGAGATTAGCCAAAATTTGAACATCATCTGGGCACAGTAGCTGTTTAACCTACTCCAAATTCCCAATGCAAAACCTGACCCAATATACAGTATTCCAGCACCAGCTAATCAGGCTACAAATCAAAGAATTTAATTAAAACAATTGATGCAATGACTAAACGGCTTCCCCAGCAGCACACAAGATCAGCAGCCCGTTAAACTGAAACCAAACGTTTCAGAATTCGCTCAAGCTACATATATAAAAAAAACCTTATAGTGAGTATCGAAGGATTGTTTTTTTTTTTGTTTTTTTTTGAAGGTCTATTTTTCAGCAAAGATATCAAAGTCATGAATTTCTCTGTTTTGGCTGCAAAATTATTACTGCAAATGAATCTTACTTCAGGGATTCAGCTGATCTCAGACAAATATATATTCTCTACTTATGCTAATTAATATAAGCCTACGTTCTTTATAATGCTAAGCATTCAATCCATCTTTATTTTTGTATTGCATAATTTAGAAACAGGATGTCACACAACACAATGACTATATACTAGAGGAATAAGAAAAACAGAAAAAAACCCAACTGAGCCAAATTGGGGAAAACTGGAATAGTATTCCCCACCTGCTTAAAAGGCCATCGAAGTGAAGTTCTGGAACATGGCCAAACAAACACAAACACATCGGAGAAAATAGGCCAGTACTTAGGAGGGTGACAGTGTGGCTCTATGTGCTGTTACAAGAATGATGCTTATGAAGGTTATAAATGAATCTATATATGTTGATACCACATGTACTGAAATGTTGAATGCACACACGCACGTAGTGAAAAAAATACTACTTTTATTTTTGGACGACTGAACATAAGACAACTGCTGCAGGGGCTAGAGTGCTATCACATGGATCAAATCACAGCTAGGAACTGCAGCTCCCCTTCTCACTCCCATTTATATTTGCCTCCATATGAAAATGATGCTATGACACATCACTGCTTGCAAATATAAACAATATGTGACGTGGTAGTTTTATTTAGGTAATATCTAAATAATTTAATTAATGTGTGAAGTAAACATGCATATTGGAATTGTACTTTTGTTAACTGTTTGTCACTGCAATTGTTATTTGTCATTCACTATGATAATATGGCTTAATAAAAATTATTTCGAAAGATGCTTAGAGTAGATGTGACATGGAGGCAACTGATGTCGTTCTCATTAGACTATGTTCTCAGTTTTAGAAAACACGCAACACTCTATCACCACTGCATAATATGGTGAACTTTTCCACAATTTCACAATTAATAATATGATATTTTATCTAGTGAGGTTGTTATTGAAGTCTTGAGACAATGCAGCTGTATATGGAATGAAAAAGACATCTTTAAGAGAAAATGTTCTTTAAAGTAAAACTGTAATAGAATTAAAATAACTATGTTATATTTCCCAAACAGTGTCCAGGCTGTCCTCTGATAGATCAAAGACAGATCAGAACAGAAGACTAAATGACAGCATTCGATAGGCTCTGCAGACAGTCAAAACCAACAGCACATCCGAACAATTCTTCCTTCAGTTTCACTGAATGGGAGCACATTTCCATGGAAACATTAGTCTTGTCACAAAACTGGGACATTACACACACAGAATATAAGCTAACGGCTAGGTACTCCAAGGCCTGTTTTTCTTAGAGGTGACAATGAAACTGACAACAGTGCAAACACTATGCTCTTTCTCGTTCTAGTTCTGCCTAGGGAAGGGGAAAGATCCAACTTCCATATTTTCATCTGAACCCATATGAAATTTCCCTGCATGTCTGCTAAGCTTGAGGAACAGAGAGCTTGAAGAACACAGAGAGCTTCAAGAGTAGAAAGGCCGCATCACCACAGCATGTTGAGAGAAGGGCCACAATGATCTATTTTAAAGTATGATGCTCTCCACTGCAAAAAGAAGACCTCAGCCAGCCTCCAGACACGGCTTTGTTCTCCCCTTCTTCCTCGTCCGACATCCTGTCCTCAGGCCACGGCTGTTTTGTGTGCTAAGACACATATTACTGCACACGGGGTGGCGGGCAAGCTGAGCCATCATGACTGGGGCATTACCCACACAACAGAGGCGCACCCAGATGCGATCTTAAAGAGCATTGTGGGTAGGGGGTGGGGGGGGAGGTGTTACTTGCAGCGTGTTTTGTAATCGCACAGTCCTGCTTAAAGACTGATATCAAGACAACAGCCAATCCAGATCCTTTCAGCCTCAAATAAAAAGGGCAGATTCCAGGCTCCTCTCCACAGTGCAGTTATGAGCTCAACAGAGGTCACAAAACATTTTAGCACAGGCATATTTACTGAATCCACTGCAAATAAAAGGGGTCAATCTTTTTTATATTTTTAGTAAAAAATATTTTAAAATATTGTTTGTGACATAATGCAAAATGCTGAATCAAGCAATTTGATAATAACTCTGAGATGGTCCTACTTCTGCTGGGTAGGAGGTCCTTGTTCAGTCAGATGGAATGGACAGGTACACACACACACACACACACACACACACATAAACACAGAGTCATGATGGCACATACACTGCAGTTTTTCCTGGGAGAAAAGGCACTGTTCTCTTTGTTGGGACATCATTCAGGTCCAGCCTGCCACAGGATTTTATGCGATCCCGATACAGCCCTTAGAAACAACACTTTCACAAAAAAAGAAGAAAAAAACAGCAGAGTCTGTATTCTGACCTGGGGGGATGGGGCTGGGTCCAGGCTTTGTGGTGACCCCAGCCAAGATAAGCAGCTTTGGGATAATGAATGAATGGATGATTGTGGCACACGCAGCGGGATCCCAGACTCAAGGGGCCAAGAAGGGCACAGGCTCAAGGTCTCAATCATACGAACAAATGTAAAGCCAGCAAAAGACCTGGCCCCACCATTAGTATCACTGTAACAGGCTCAGGGAACATACATGGCTATGATGCATGATTTCTGTGAATATGTACGTTCATGTTTTCAACGTAGAGTAGATATTTTCTGCATTCAACAATGGCATCGGGCATCATTCTATGCATTTCATCCCACATACGGCACCAAAGTAGCATAATGGTTAAGGAACAAGACTTACAACTCCAAGCTGGCAAGTCTCATTCCAGGAGGGGCAATGCCGTTGTACCCTTGAGCAAGGTACTTAACCTGGACAGGTTCATTAAATATTCAGCTGCATAAATGGACTTGTGTAGTAAGAATGTAAGGTGCGCATTCTGGCTACAGCACAAAGCATGCAGCCCAACATCTGAAACCAAACCAGAGGGCCACATCTAACATGAATCGATTCAGGTTTGGCATCCGATATCCTAAACGGGACATTAAAAACCTCAAAACGTACTGTCGGAAAATATTTGTGCAAAACCCTGAACTGAAATAAAGCTGAGTGGAACTAAAAGTGGAATCAGATGGGGGCTGTGCCTGTGCCATTAGAACAGGACAGAAGCACAGCCCTCCCTCAATGACACCATTACATTAAAGAGCATCAGGGCCCAGCGCAGATTAAGGATTACACTAGAAATGAGCGCATGAGAGTGCATGTGGTTTACGAGGTATGGAGCAGGCCGAGACAGAGAGGCGAAACAGAGCAATGGTGAACTGGCACCTCTGATTACACCCTCATGGGTGAGAAGAAAAAAATGGCCACACCCACCCCTTCTGGTTAAAAAAAATGTCACTAAAAAACAAATGGCTTTTGAAGCCTACAGATGATGCAATCTAATCCACCCAGCAATGAGCAAGCTGGTAAAATGCAATGTTTGGCTGAGCCCACCCCCCCCCCAGCTCTGTCTCTCTCTCTCTCTCTCTCTCTCTCTCTCAAGACAGCTGCTGCAAAACAGGGTGTACACCTGTTAGCTTTGTCTCTCTGTCCGTCTCTGAGGTTCAGTCCACACTTGGGCTCATCTGTAACCCTGGTCTAGCTTACATTCACCCTTACATTCTCACTGATGCGTACAGAGTACCAGGGTGCTGCTGTTTTTCCCTCTACAGTCCAAAAATACACCTACTTGTAATTCAGCTTGCTACACATTCTGTCATGTGCTGGACACATTTCATCAAGCTTCTCAGAGTTTAGGGAACACATACACTGTAGATCTATTCATCAAAGGCTGAAGGAGTCACATGTGATTTCACTGTAGCCTCTGCAGACATGAAGCCTGAGACTGAGATGAAAGAGTCAGACATACGCGCAGCTATCAGTGCTGTGGGAGGGGGTAGCATCAGGTGCAAGAGAATGCTGTGATGATGCCAAATAGGATGTAATAAAAACACATACACAAAGGCGGGCAGACAGACAGATAGACAAAGACACACAGACACACACGCACACACAAACTCATAAACATACATACTTGGCAAGTGCTTCCACGTACATGAACACACAGGCGCATTACAGTCCATGCAAACTATTCACGGTGCGGGACTTGAAATGTGAGCCGCACCGCTCTATCGAGGTGTGTATTGCTGAGGCGGAGTCAGAGACGCATCAGCACAGGAAGACAGCAGGACTCCCGCTGTTCCGAGGACTGCATCGCTTCCACATCAGCTGGCACAACGTGAGCCGCCTGTCCAACATCTGCAGCCCCTTGTGCCTGCTCCCCGACGCTCCGCCCAATGGCGCCTTCGTCTCCAGGGCAACGAGCGGAACGTCGGCGGTGCCGTCACGGTCACCGCTCCGCCTGAACTCGGGGTCAGCGCACCTCGATCATCAGAGAACGATATGAGCCGTTCGTACGTCATGCGGTGAATCTCAAAGCACAGAGCAGTAGTGCAGCACAAGCTTTGCGGACACCATGAACATGCAGGATAAGACCATTAATTTGAGTTCTGAGTAAGGGTCACCACGGCGGGACATAGATTCCCTCTTGGGGAAACACTGCCAAAGATGACACTCAGTACTCATTATAAGAGACACTGTTGCTGTAATACAGCCTCTCAGTCTTAACTACAGACCTCTTTCATCTAGGACCCTAGGTCCAATTTTGCTATCGATCTCAGTTTAGTTTGGGATTGATCACTTTGCCTGTCAAAACACATTACTGGTTTAGTTTCTGAAGCACTGGCAAAGTATGAAGCTCTAAGTAACGGAGGTCTGCACTAATGCCTTCTTAAGTAGTCTGAATCAATGGGAGATGGCTGCGCACAATAGCATAATACATACTGATGCAAGATGAAAAGCCATTTCATTTGCAGCGGCATTACTGCAACCCAACTGCCATTTGAAAGAAATGGGAACATGGATACATTTTGATTTGAAGCCTCCTGATCCAATGCAACAGAGATGTTTATGTAAAAATCATACAACACAAGCACACATCAAAGTCCGGTTTATGTCACCTCTGTCTTGTGATTTGGGTACATGCTTTAGGATGCCTAAACGAGTGAGAGAGACAAGAAGCTTTCTCATACTTTGAGATCACATGGGAAAAGCCAAACACAGGAGCCCAAGGATGTGAGCACTGAAACCCATTTTAAGCTCTAAATGCCACAGCTTGAGAAACGCTGCACGGCAGCCAACGGCGCGTAGGCTAGAGGCGCTGCATGCATATGCATGCAATATGCATGAGGACCGAACGGTCTTCCCATGGGTGGAGCGACGCGTTTATTTGGAATACGTAATCAGAGATGGATTGCCTTCTACATGCCATTTGAACAGAGCATTCCACACGCAAGGTAATCCCAGGTTACGCTCTCTGTCACCCAATGAATAATGCAAGGGAGGAGCCAGCTGACTAACGACAAGGTACATAACCCTAGCCATCTCCCAACTGACCTGTACAATGAGAGGAGGGAGGTCACTGTAAATCATTGTGCGCTTGTGCAATAAAATACACTGGCTGCGCTCACAAGAGGTGAATGGGGGGCTTTATGACGAGAGCAGGTGGCCAGCTTCTCAGAGCTATATGGCTCGCATTGCAGTATTGTGTTTGGGGCTTTGTGCATTCACTGGCTAAAGGCCATTTAATATTCCAGACCTGGTCTGCAGAGTAATCAGCAACTATGGGAGGGGTCCATGTATTGCAAAAATACAATATTAGAATATTTCATCAAAATGATTCTGAAACATGTTGGTAACTGAACAGAGGATCATCTGTGCCATTTTAATATAGTTCCCTATAAACAGTACAGAGCACTGCACAGTGTCATTATGTTAAATCAAACAACACACAACACAGTTCTCTCAATAATTTTATCTAAGTTTAATTAACACTAAAAGTGACACTGTAGGCTGGTTTCCCAGAAAAGGATTAAGCCTAGTCCAAGGCTAAGTTTCCTTTTTCACAGGATAAGTGTCCCAACTGTCAAAAACAGGCATATACAGTATAATGATTCAGTCTACTTATAATGGTTCAGTCTACTTATAATGGTTCAGTCTTCCAAAAACTAAGCCGAATATGTTGAATGCTGGCTTAAACTGTGCAGGCAACGGCCTGGTAAAACTGAAATTACTTTTAACAACTGCTGAATGTATCATGAATATGTGGGCATTAAAAGCCTGCTCATCACCATACCTCTCAATTTTGATTAATGTTCATAAGATGACTGGGCATTTCTTCATCTTTTATGACCAAAACAGATGCAAATGCACCTTTATATATCTGGTGTCCTTCAAAATAATTTGCATTTAGTGGTTCAGGGATTATCTGAAAGAGTATATTCTGGCTATTAAATTAATATATTATTCATTTTAAACACAGATATTGACCAATAGGCTGTTAACTATATGACGGTTTATAATGTTATGTGGTCATTACATGATTATATTGGAACACAGCTGTAAATCGCAACAAACAACAGCTAATGGCTCTGATGCCAACATGGTTGCCCATGTATTACAAATGTTGATTATAAGCAATGTTAACCAATGAATCTACTGAATGTGTGCAACACACTGTTCTCAATGTTTATGCAGTGGCTCTCATTGCGTTAATGAACTGCACTGAACAATTAAAGTACTGTTCACTCCATTTAGGCTACTTCAAAAACATTTAGCCTAATCTCTGGCATTCCATTAACAATTCAAGAGCCTGTCATTTCAACAAACTTCAACAAACTGCTTAATAGCACAGTTACAGTTAACATGAGGTTGTACTGAATGATGAATACTAACACAATTTTACTTTTTTAAAAATACATGCTGTTATGTAATCTGAAGGCTGCGGTTTCAAACCCCAGGTGGGACACTGCTCATAAACCCATGAACAAGGAACTAAACCTTAAATCGCTCAGAAACTCTCAAGCTGCATGAACGGACAGCATTTGTTCATATTTAAGCTATGCAGGTTGCCCTGGATGTAGGATCTATTCCAATAACAAGGAAGTTGTTTCATAGTCATAAGAACAACTTAAATTGCAGGTGAATTCAAAAACTGTATAGCAGGGGGAAACAACACTGAGTGCACATGAATTTTGTTTCAGCCCCAAAGAGTCCAGCAGTTCATGGCACCGTGGATGATGGAGTACCAAGTGCTAAAGGAGTGACAAGAGGCTTTGGTTCACCCTGACTCACCATGTCAGGGGTCACACAAAGCCTAAACCGATAGGGGCTTACCAGCGTTTCAGTGTCTACACAAGCACACCTATTGGTTTAAGGGTCACTGACCATAAGAGAGAATCTATGCATGCACATCTATGCTCTAAAATATTAATGTACATTAGAGGGACTGATGCACAGACTACCTGACGCACTGTCCCATTTTAACTTTATGCCTAAATCGGGAATGCTGGATAGCCTAAAAGTCCGGAGTGTGCATTGATTCAGTACTGCTCTACATGATACAACTTTGGTAGGATAAACAGGGATGGCACTGTATGTATCTCACCCAGAGAGCAAATGTAAATAAATCCATAGTCCAGGGTCCAATCCTGGTCTAGGCCCCATGTCCCTTGCATTTTCTTCAGCTCCTGTTCCATTGCCCCCATTGAGCCAACAGCCATGTGCCTCTGTTCAACTGGGCTACCACACTCTCGCTCAGATTCACTGTTCTGATAAATATGGCTTTAAACCTGAATCAGACAGTTTCCAATGGCTCCACCAGTTCTGAAACAGGTCTAAACGTTTTTAATTCATGGAAACCTACTTTTTCCGTAAATTCCGGTTACGTGCTATGGCTTCTCATAGACGGCCAATCTGCTTAGTCTACGTGAGTCCAATATTAGGAAAGTAATGGAATTAATGCAAAAAAAATATTTAAATTCATGCAGCACGCAGATTATTTCAGTTCACAGATCATTTAAATATAACACAGCATTGTACAGAGACAATTCGCAACTTAAACATTATCACAGTAAGAACATATTTTAAATCACAGGATAAAGTATACATTTTAGGGGGAAAAAACATTGAACCAATCAATGGTTAGGAAAAATGGTTCGTCACTATATCTGAAGCACTGCTGTAGACTACCAGTGAAAACTTGAAACCTCCGTGTTGCTGTCCAGCTTCTGTAGTTCCTGAAGGTTAACTAAAACTAGCTACCATCGTACAAGCTAGCCGGCTAACTTGGTCGAGAAATCGGTGCTGTTGAAGCTAATTATATATAGCCTATTCTGTTTCCAGCATTTCCAGTTGTTTCCCTATTCTGGAATTAGTCGGTAAAAAGTAGATTAAGTATTTGTATGTCGTTACTGGACAGCTAAAAACACCAGCTAGCTTGCTATAGCTAACCCTACGTTTCCCGGTTGCATCAGAATCTGTGGAATCGTATGTTATTTTAGAAAATTTTGCATTAGCATCCGGGCGAAAACGCTTTCAAATTCCAGAAGCCGGGTTACCTGATTATGTCATCGTTGTGTCCCAAGTAGAATTTCTGCTTGTGTTCCCTGGTGTTGTAAACTACTCCCACACCGGCGACGAAATAGACTATTTCCTTCGCCGCTGTGTAGTACAGGTTGTTGCGGCACTGGTGCCCCCGGTAACCGTAGACCCATTCCAACCGCAGGTGACAATTCGGTGCCGTTCTGTCAGCCATGTCCGTTATTATTTCTCTCCAACACGAGTATTTGATATTTGATCATTCACGACACTACCTTTCCTTCAATCCCTCATTTGCTTGCTCTGATATCAGTGCATCTTGCACGACTATAGGAACACCCAATATTTAGTCTAAACGGCATTTAAATTAGTCCAAAGTACAGTATGCTTTTTGAAAATAGTCTTACTGCATATTGCCGTTTCTCGAGGGGCGGCTTTTCTTTTTTAAATCGTCCGCCTAGTACTTATTTTACAGCTACCAAGCACCGCTGTACTTCTGCCACTCCAGCCCCGCGCGAGCAGCTCTGCTCAAGACAGACTCCTGCCCCTGTCAAATCCTATAAACATGGAGTTTTCGCTTTAGTTTACAAGCACCGCCCAAAATATAAGAATCACTACTGAACGATTATCAATCTGTCCAATCAAATCCCCAGAGATTCCCAAATCAAATGAAGGAAAGTTCACTGCCCAATGACAATTCCATGCGGGCGGAGTCTTCTTGCATCCTGAAATCGTGTTTTCTCACCAATGATATGCGGCCGGGATGCTTTGACGGCTGTCAGTCCTGCCTGCCATCTGTAAGGCTGAAAAAATTCTATGCGATATTAAGTTTGTCATTTGGTTTAATTTACTATCTTCTACGAAGTTTTGTGTGAACAGCTTAGTTGCGAGAATAGTTTTCTTTTATTTTTGCAGGTTTTTGCTAATATAAATTCATTCAAGCCACGGTTCACTTGGTAACCGCTGTTGCTAAGGACATATTGCTGATGTCTTATTTATATTGCCTTTGCAGCGAAGCTGCGAAGTTGCTATATACTTTTGTGCAAAGCAAAGAATTTTCGTTGGTCAAGGGGCAACATTTTTCTTGTTACTAATTATTATTATTACCAATTCAGAAAAACATGACGAGGAATATAGGGCTAATAATTAAGGCATTATCAGCTATCTGACTTCTTTAAAACATGCAATTACTAATGTGTGTTTTAAAGAAGTCCTCCAGGTCACAGGGAAAATGTCAAAAAACTGCAATAATATTCTCAGCAGAAAATTGGGATATTTTAAAATAATTCTTTAAGTAGTCACTTATCCTCAGTTTGATTCCTTTAATCTTCGAGACCTTTAATTAAAATGGCTTGTTAATTTCTCCAATATATCTGCTAAAATCATTTTTGAACAGCCCATGACCAATTTGGAACATTACAATAATTTTCCCTCGTGGATGGCCGAATAGATAAGATGGAGCTTTGCAATAATACATGAGTGAGTAGGGATGCCGCTCATTTTCCTTTTGCTCCATGCTGACAGTTCCTCAAAGCAGGCACAGACCTGGACTAAATTGAGTTTTGTATGGAGAATCTCCATTCTATGGCTGGGCTTAATCTGTGTCTGTGAAACTGGCGCTTCTTGTCTCAAATATATTCCGAAAGCCGAGGTAATAGTCAAGGGAGTACAAAAGCATTTTTTTTTTTAGGAATATTTTAGGTATACCCCCTTAGACTTTATTAATATAACATTCACATTACACAACCACAATATATATTTACATGTCAGTACTCTCATGTAATTTTTCATGTAATTTAGCTGTCAAATTTCTGACAGACTACATTTCAGCTCCACCGAGAAAACAACTACACGCGTTACACCTAAGAGGATTTTAGGATTTTAACTCCCCTCGAAATTAGGGTGATGCTGCACCTTTGCCACGTTCAAATGTAGAATTCTGTTGTCAAATAAAATTAAATATTGAAATATAACATTTTAAAAACACCAAAAATAGCACATTGATAATAATATTCAACCGTTTAGCATATTGGTGCAGTAAAAGGTCAGTTTATATTCTCTTCTTTGGTCAGGCAAATATGTGGATTGCTATTTTTCACAAGGATCTCATTCTCCGTTGCTGGGAGTGACAGGACGCTATGTGCTTTAGTCAGAGAGACTGTGCTAATGTCTAGCGGACCTACAAAAAATAACTAACCTACTGCCTGTACTGTATCGTACATTAAACATAGTTTTAAAGAAATTTCCGTTGAAATAAACGCAATGGAACTAGTACCTATTGATCCACTTTTTCTGGCATGGAGCTATTTTAGGAGGCGTAAGTTTCAGCAGTGTTCCGAGGTCTGCACCAAGATACTAGAGGATACTCCGTATGACCAGGTAACGTTAACGATAGGTGTTGAATTAACTAGCTAACCTTAATTGAGTGATGCATCATTTGCACAATACCTTTGCCACCTGCCTAGTTATCTGTAGTTAGCATGTGGTCGCATGTGTGATGTAACGTTAACTAATGCTAGCTATTGAACTTTCAACACAGAATGTTCGCTTTGCAAACTAGCTAGCTAGACTAATCCTAGTTTGTTACGGTCTACCCGCTAGCTGGCTACCACAGTAAAACTAGTTCAGTCATGAACTATTTAGATATTTATTGTGTTGCTTTTGCTTACGTACATAGTAAACTATAAATTTCCATCTTTTCATTTTAAATCTTATTTTCCTTCCTATATTTTTATCCACATTTGTTATTTATAATAAGTTCTTTGCCTTCAACTCTGTCCTTCATATCTTTATTTCTGTACTTTCGCCATTTCATCCACTGCTTTCATTCAAAGGAGACGGATACTCTGTCAGTTATTTCCGAGGTAACGGTCTTCCTAGTATTCCTTCTCTTGGTTAATCCTGTCTACTCTGTAGTGAGTTTCCTTGTGCGAGCTTTAATTGACAAGTGTATCAAGATGTTTGACAACCCATGTACATTTTAATGGGAAAGAAAATTTTAAATCAACAATACTTTTTAGAAGACTAACTTCGTAGTGACCATTCCAGGCATCGCGTTAGATTTGATTGTGCTTTGTCAGTTGATGTGTTATTAGATTACTTAGTACAGATTGTATGCATGGTCCTGAAAATGAGTTCTGATTAACCTAATTTAATTTGAAAGATATTTGATTAGACAAGATGTATTGAGTATAATTTAATAATGTTACTTCTGGCCTTGGTTTCCTGAATGGAACATAATGAGATCCTTACATTTTCAGTATGACAACAACAGCAAGATGCAGGGCGGAAATTGTTTTTTGGAACTTACTCCTGCAGTTTGAATGTTTTTACTTTGAATAAAACATGTTGGAGATTGCCACCAAATGTCAATTGGAGTGTTTAAAATTAAACCAATCAAGAATTTTTTTTTGACAAAGTTTTCTTTCTCTGGCTAACATCAGGACGGATTAATTTAGTTTGAACAATACATATTAACATTTTAGAATAATAAAATAATTGAACATGTATATGTATAGGCTATGTGAAAAACATATAGTGGAAAATACAATCTTCCAGTAAAGGGTTATCTTTTTATTTAAAAAATATACTAAAGTTCACAGAGGATGACATACTCCTGTAGGTCCAACTGTCAAACCCCGTTTGTGCACTGAATCTTCTTTCCAAGTGGCTTGGCTGATATCCAGGGCAACAGACCCCTGGGGATACTGTACTTAGTGAAGCTGTGAGGCAAGATTCATCACAAGTCTTGGTTACAAAGTACAGAAAATTCAGAACATTATTGTTATCTTTTCTTGTGGATTGCGGAATATATGAGGTGGAGCTTTGCAGTGATACATAGTGAGTAGGGATGCTTCTTCTTTTATTTTATGTTGGCAGTTCTTCAGAGCAATGGGGACTAAGTAGACTAAGCATTGAACTGTCTGTAGGAATTGTGCCACTGTTTTTCCTATATCAATATGTTTGAGATGAGAAGTGTGGTAGCCTAGCTGGTAATATTTTATTCTCCATAAATGTCAAACCTTTAAACAGTCGTTCCCACTTACTAACCCTCTTCCTGGTGATCTGCCTACCTGTAGGTTTTCATTTCAACCCTAATTTGGCACACCTAATTAACTAAACTAATTAGCAGCTCTTGAGGTCACTAGCTGTTGAATGAGGCGTGCTTTGTTATGGTTGAAATAAAACCTACATGACAGTAGATCTCCAGCCCAGGGTAGGGAACCACTGATTTAAACGATGAGGACGTGACTATCGCACTCAGCGAGTACTGCTGGACGACAGGAAGGATGGTGCTGTTAGTGAAATGGAGGAGCGGTAGGTCAGAATCAAATTTCCTGTGTGGCTGTGGACAGGCCGCCTGGAGCCTGAAGACACGTGCTCTGACAGAGATGGTGTACATCGATGAGGTGGACGTGGACCAGGAGGGCATAGCCGAGATGATGCTGGACGAGAGCTCCATCGCCCAGGTTGCCCGTAAGTGCTGTACATTGTATGTTCTCGTGTTCATCTTCTTCAAAAAATCCTCAACATATCTGTGTGTGCAGAACTGATAACTGGTTCCCCGCTCAGCAGGGCATAGTGTTTGTCTTCATAGCTGTCCCAGATAGACATGTCCTGCATCTGATTTTCAGGTCCTGGAACATCCCTCAGACTCCCAGGGACCAGCCACGGAGGTGGGCCTACACCAGCAGTCAGGTGTGTGTCGTTGCAACTTGTCAAATGCTTCATTTTATGCTTCATGCTTCATGTTGTATGCATACATGCAAATTTTAAGACTGTGGGAATATGTCACCCAGTAAGAGCTCTGATGTTTGATTGTCGCCATAGGCCCATGACTCACTCAGGACGGCCCATGACAGGATTTGTGAGGCCCAGCACACAGTCTGGGAGACCGGGCACCATGGAGCAAGCCATCAAGACCCCCCGCACTGCGCACACTGCCCGGCCAGTCACCAGTGCCTCTGGGAGATTTGTCCGCCTGGGAACGGTACCTGTCCCCTACTGCTCACACTAGCCCCTTACAATTACTGTAAAACAATGAATTGCCATTACTTGGCCTAGAAGGCATCACAATAATTTCATCTGACACTCTGCCATGAAAGTATCACATCATTCAAGTCTTGTTGACATGTGGATACCAGCTAACCAACACGGGAGCTATATCTATGGTGTGTTGCCTATCACAAAGAAACACACCATAGATATAAATTCCTTGTATTTTCTCTGTGATTGGTTTGTTTTTCTTTTTTTCAAGTATATATTTTTTATTGTTTTCTCTCAGAGATTGCACAACATAACTGGGACAGTGTTGCAGTGCCAGTAATCTCGTTAATTTTATACAATGTCATACAAGCATGTCAACAGGTTCAGTACAGATGAATGTGTCTAGCCATTTATCTTTATTTGGTGGATCCTGTTCATACCAAAGGCGAGTAATTTCTTTCTAACTAGCTGCCAGCAATATCTTTTTTAGATATCTTTCCAGAAGCTCTCGGGGCAAGTTGCTTAGGTATAGAAATAACACATTTTCAGGTCCATTGAAATCCAGCATTTCTTTCATAATCTAATGCACTTCCCCCCAGTAGTGTTATATGTAAGGACAGTGCCAGTATACAGTATATGGTAATGGTCTGCCTCTGTGGAAGATGTTTTGTTTTTCATTGAAGAGGAAGGTTGCAGAACTGTGAGTAGTCACTACATTTAGTGATTACGGTGAGTGATGGATGCCCTATACTCAGTACCCCCATCTCTGTTTCCCCAGGCTTCCATGCTTACAAATCCAGATGGGCCATTTATAAACCTGTCCAGGTTAAACCTGGCAAAGTATGCCCAGAAGCCCAATCTATCCAAGGTACCAGCAGATTTACAACGGATCTGTGAGGCTGATTAAGGAATAGCAGTAAAAGTGCATTTCACTCTTTGTTAAGAATCATCCTTGTACTGTCAGCCTAGATTTCTTTTTTTATAAACTGTAATATATCACATTGTTTTATAGATGTACCGTCCTTAGCCCATAATTTCACCATGTATTTTTATTTCAGACCTTGTTTGAATACATCTTCCATCACGAAAATGATGTTAAAAATGTAAGTTGCAAATTGCTTGTCACAACATGACTGCTTGGTGACTGTCAAATGTGTATGTCAAAGCACTGTTTCTCAGGGTTGGTAATGTTCCCAAAGAGACTGGCTCCATGGTGGTAAGAAGTTATATTTACTTTAGCCACTGGCCACAGCCCTGACACTCCTAAGGAATTCAAATGATTGAATTCATTTTAACATGAGAGAAATCACTTTGTTAATATGTACTTACACACAGGCTTTTCTTTCTAATGCAGGCCTTGGATCTAGCTGCCCTGGCCACTGAGCATGCTCAGTTCAAGGACTGGTGGTGGAAAGTTCAGCTGGGAAAATGTTACTATAGGTGAAGTTACAATGACTGACATGCTACCTGCAAAGTTAAAGTATGTGAATTTTCACTCACTTCTGTCCCTGTGTTGCAATTATGGACTATGTTTATTTACAGACTGGGGTTACACCGTGAAGCAGAAAAACAGTTCAGGTCTGCACTCAACCACCAGGAGTTTGTGGACACATACCTCTATCTGGCCAAGGTAACATTCAGCACTAGCAAATGTCTCCTGCTGAACTGTAATGTTTCGTGCAATGTGAACTAAGGTAACGGTGGTGTTTCATGGTCTTTCTGGAATTTTTGTTCAAACATGATATTAAGGTCTTGTCGTAGTTTGATAGTCTCTTGTCGTGTCATTTACACAGAATCATTACAATATCTATTGTGTTCATATTTTTGTGCACTGAATGCTCTTAAACAGGTCTATCAGCGTCTGGATCAGCCAATAACTGCTCTGAACCTCTTCAAACAAGGCCTGGACTACTTTCCCGGTGAAGTCACCCTGTTGACGGGAATCGCGCGCATTCATGAGGTACTTGATGAAAGGCCCACTAAATTTCCCTTTGTTCTGTGGAATAAATTGTAGCTCCTGTTTAATGTGGATTACGGTCACCATCACTGTGATTTGGTTTGAGCAGGAGATGAACAACATCCCCTCAGCCACAGAGTACTACAAAGACGTCCTGAAGCAGGACAACACACATGTGGAGGCCATTGCCTGCATAGGAAGCAACCACTTCTACACGGATCAGCCCGAGATCGCTTTGCGCTTTTACAGGTAGGGGGAGTGACTGGCTCTACTTCATGGCACAACCAGATGTCAGTTATCACTTTAGGGTAGATATCCCTGTGAGGGGGCGACATAGCTCAGGAGGTAAGACCGATTGTCTGGTAGTCGGAGGGTTGCCAGTTCAAACCCCACCCTGGGCATGTCGAAGTGTCCTTGAGCAAGACACCTAACTCCTAACCCCTAACTGCTCTGGCGAATGAGAGGCATCCATTGTAAAGTGCTTTGGATAAAAGCGCTATAAAAATGCAGTCCATTTACCAGATATTCACATAGATAAGATACGAAAACTTCCTTTGCTGTTTTGCTCTCTTCAATCTAACTGGAGACTTGACAGGTTTCTTATAGTGAGTCATTGTGGTTTTTGTGGTGCAGCCTCACCACAGCACGACACAGAGGGTGATAACTTTGCCAGGGGAAAGGGGAGGAGGCCATAAATGAAAAAATATGCCCAGCACATATTTGAGTACCCTCTCTCTCTCTCTCTCTCTCTCTCTCTCTCTATCTCAATGTCTCTCTCTCTCCCCAGACGGCTGCTGCAAATGGGGGTGTACAACTGCCAGCTGTACAATAACCTGGGCCTGTGCTGCTTCTATGCTCAGCAGTATGACATGACACTGTCCTCCTTCGAAAGGGCCCTCTCCCTGGTGGCGAACGATGAGGAGCTGGCCGACGTTTGGTACAACCTGGGACACGTAGCTGTGGTGGGTGATTCCTCATGTTTCCCTTTTTCATGTTTTGTCTTCATGCACTTATAACCATAATTTAGCTGAATTTTGTCTTGGGCAATAGATTGTAGAATTGTCACCTGAACTACTCTTCCCAGTTCTTCTTTCTGATCCTAATACATCAAGATCTGGCCAACAGCAATATAACAGGACTGCAGGGGCACCTTTATTTTGTGTACTTTTTAGACAAATTGTTGTTGTGATGCCTGTAGTCAGCATCCCCACAGGGCAGACCCCATTTATCTGCAGCTTGTACTGAAAGGGAGAGTTCCCGTCAGCTAGATTGTCCTTGTCTCGTCAATGCTAGTGACGCCGTTTGACTGCGTGGTTGCAGTCTGCCTGCACCAACTCCACAACCAACCTTTCTGCTCATAGTACTAAGCAGCAGCTCTTGGAACTGGAGCAGGAAGCTATATTGACATAGCATGTATAAGGAAAAATCAAGACACCCCTTGAAAGGTCCCAAGTTAACTTTTCAGTTTTGTACTTGATATAGTGCATACCAACAGTTTACAAAACTGCATGTGTGTTTGTTTTCTTTCCTTAGGGAATAGGGGAGTTAACTCTGGCGTACCAGTGCTTTAAGTTGGCTTTGGCCAACAACAACGACCATGCGGAAGCCTATAATAACCTAGCCGTCCTGGAATTCCGCAAGGGACGAATTGAGCAGGTCTGTTCAAGAAACCCCTCTGAACATAAAATTGCACTGTAGTTGGGGGAACTGGTGAGAATAGATTGGTTGAAAGAACTCACAGGATGCACCTTGTAAAAAAAATGTAATTCAAATAATTAAGCAATTATGTTGAGGTTATATTGTTTTTTTTTTTTGTTTACAGGCAAAGGCTTTCTTGCAGACAGCAGCTTCCCTGGCACCTCACATGTATGAACCACACTTCAACTTGTCAACTCTATCAGATACGGTAAAAAGATGCTTCTATTGCTTAACCCATAATTGCTGTGCCAACAGTGCGGGATATCGGCCGATTTTGCCCTTTTGTCGGTTGTAAGTGCATTATGTGATAAAAATCTGAAGCCTTTCAAATATATTGAGTAAATGAGATCGTTTGCACTGGCGGCTGAAAGATTTGCCTGCATATTGAGATTTGCCATACATTTGTCCCTATAATGTCTGCAGTTGGGGGACCTTCAAAGCAGCTACATGGCAGCCCAGAAGTCCGAGGATGCCTTCCCAGACCATGTGGACACTCAGCAGATCCTCAAAAACCTGCGCCAGCACTTTTCTCTACTCTGACAGCATAGATGACTGCATAGAGGCAGCTGTATGGCTGGGTAGTGTCACAGATTTTGCCAGCCGGACAGCTGATATCACAGAGAGCTGTAACCATCTGTATGACATCACTATACTGTCTGTGCTACATGACATCATCGACAATCATGAGCTGCTAACCTACTATACAGAGAAGTTGAAAAGTATTTCTGAACATAGTCTGCAAGCAGTCTACTTAAACAGCATTTTGTCCTTTAGCGATTGGTGGTATTCTGGTTTTGGCTCTTCTTCAGAATGTATATTGTTATCTGTAGAGTTGGAAAAGATATTTATACTGAATGTTAGATGCACTATAAAGGATAAGGAAAAGGTGCTTATCAAGGCTGACATTAAGTGTACATATGTTGTCATATGTCATATTTATAATGCATTCAATGAGAAACATATTAAATTTATGTGCATTACTGGATATTTTCTGTGAGCCTGTAACTATTTTTAATACATTTTTAATATTTAAAATTTTAAACCTTTAAAAGTGAAAATGGAGTATTATTTTATTTTGATATTAGGTGAAAACCAACGTTGTCCTCCAACAGTGAAATACTTTATGAAAAACAAAATGCAGTCTGAGGTGTCAGAAAGCTTAAATTCTTTTTAGAGTTAGATATTACTATTTGACATTATTTATTAAGCCAGGAACATTACTAATGTTATTTTTTCCATGTTTTATATTTTTGACCATGCATATTGTTTTCAAACAATTTAAGCCTGAATAATTTTTTCCCAGCCAACGTATTCACACTCTTCCAATAGTGCTCCATTGTATTGTCCCGTTATCCATTTTATTAAATATGTATGCACATTTCTATATTTTTTGTTCAAAACATGAATACTGAGAAAACACTTTCAACCAAAAAGTGTGCAATGTCAGCAAAAATTCCTAAACTGAAATTGTGTTTTCATCATATTTGCATTGTCTTTCTTTTAGAACAAAGTTTTGTCTTATTAGAACCATAATAATTTTCCACATGTTGGCAATATAACTAAACTCCATGTGGGATTAGTTTGTTTTCTCAAGTAATGGCTTCCTTCTTCCTGCTATATGAGCCAGCTTTGTAGAGTGGCTGGTACATTCACTCACCAGATATGTGCACGTTTGGAAGCTCCTTTGACTTCATGGTTGAATCATTGCTGAACCTTTACTTCTTGATTAAGGGATCTTAGAGTTTCGTCTATTTTCAAATGGAAATACTGACTGTATAGCCCATACTTACAGTAATACTAAAACTCATAAGAATTCCAACAAAATATCAAGTAATGCAAACACTTTATTAAAATAAATAAAGCCTACATTTGGCCTGCATTTTGCTCCAGAAGTCCGTTAGTTTTGTTTTTGCCGATGTGGGCGAAACTTACTCATGCATAGAAAAGAACGAACATAGCATCTCCGTTGCATTCAACCACACATTTTCTAAAATAAATATAGTCGGAACAGGATAAGCAAACAGAAAGCTTTCGTTTGGCCCACAACACATTATAAGCCACTACAATACAAGTCAAAAAAGAAGACATATAGCCTACTTAGACTAATCGGACTACGGCATTTTATTTGTCAAATTCCGTCAAAAGACAACTGAAGCCGGGCACCCACCGCACGCGTATCGACCGCGAGCGCACTACGCGCGTATTACGCGCGTAACTGAAGCGTAGTTGAAGTACTGTTATTACAACGGCAGCGGGCGACGTCGTCTCCACCAGATGCGAACGCGTCGCGTACCGGCTGCGAAGCTCGCGCGACACAAGCGAACTGAAGCGTAGTTTTTCGCTTCTGTTCTATTTTTTCGGCTTGTCGCGCGTCACGGTGGTCTGTTTATACACAGAAATATGCTCTAAAATGCTAGGTATACATGCTCTGATTTATATTTCATCCTTATATTACTGGGGGTGCGTCCCTAGTTACCTCCCAGATATTTTATAAGCAGCTAAAAAAATACAAACCTTTTCGTTTTGTAAAAATAAATAAATAAATAAATAAATGGAACCTGGGGAAAAGGCAAACTTAGTTTCGCTGTCTTATTTTGCGGAGGGGGTGGGGTAAATTTGAAAATACACCACAGAAAGACGTAGCCTATTGAATGACGTATAAGTGAATGCACAGAGCAGCGGTTTGTTAGCTCGAGTGTTGAAAGGTAGTTTTTAACCAACCATTGCTCAGCCTATTTGACTTCTCCGATGTCTTCGTTCGCCGTGCTTTCAAAAAGGGCTTGTTAATAAAAATCAGATAATCTACAGAGCTTTAAAAAAATCAGATTATTTAGTGGTCTTGCCGATGAAAATGCACCTATTTTATAAATGAAGTTGTAAGTAAGCCTTTATTGCACGTGTACTTCAAAGCTTCTGGTGTTCATGACGTTGTGGTGTTCATATCCATTCAAGATTAAACTGTTACTGTCTTTTTCATGATTAGCTGATTTTACTAAATATGATCATATAAATGTTTTGACGTGAATGACAAGACAACACGGGAATTCCCAATGGTTGATTACGGATTATTTATTATTATTATGATCATTACATATTCTTCATGAAATTGGCACGCTTGTTAACCAGGCAAATAAATTAATACCGTTTGAGATTGATTGTTATGCAGGCTACGTTGCGATTTAAGTTTATGATAATTCTTGAAAGCGTTTACTTTCTCACGTATTTACGAGTTAACGAAATATTACCAAATTAACAAACTGAAAAAGGTCTCTCACCAAAGTATTCACTTAACCCATAATCAACAGTCGTGAACAAACGTGATATACACGATGTAATCCCACTGCAGACTGCGAGCGCTACTAGGAATATAGAGCTTTAAGCAAGCCTTTGCGCGACACAAACGGAACCAGTGGAGACACCCTACGCGTCGCGCCGTGCTGCTTCGCCCTGCTGCTTACGCGACGCGTGCGGTGGGTGCCTGGCGTGAAGTGGGCGGACGCGGAGGAGTGTGCACGTGGCAGCAGAGTGTTAAGTCGCCTCTTTGTGGTCGTCCATTGTATTACATTACAAAATCAAATTAACAGAAAATCAGAACACCAAATGTTTTACTGTAATTTTAATACGTCGATGCCTCAAAACATTATTATTGATATAATAACGTGTCGATCAATATGCGATATATACATATTTTATGACATCCCCAGTTGACTGTCCATACTGAGGTGAGACGTGGTGTTATGACATCGACACTAGGTTTGTAATCACATCATTATAGACTCAAGTCAAAAGTGTGGCCCTGCTTTTCTACCCATTCCGTTATAGCCATTATAGAAAATTTACACTTTCGGCCACTAAAACAGAGTTAATTACTTTACAGGCATTTAGCAGACACATTTATCCAGAGAGACTTACACAACTTTTTACATAGCATCCATTTATACAGCTGGATATATACTGAAGTAATGCGGGTTAAGTACCTTGCTCAAGGCTACAACGGCAGTGTCCAACCCCAAGAATCAAACCTGTGACCTTTTGGTTACAAGACCAGTTCCTTACCCATTATACTACACTGCCGTCCCACTTGGAATTACTTGTGTGTAACTGCATATTCATATTTTTCATTTGTAGTTTGTGAGTTTCAGATTTTTAAATAAATGATTCAAGTAGCATTCACATTTTACACATCCTAGATGCTATATGATTTGAATATCGTATTCATCAATAGTTTGTCTGAAAACCTGTGTTTTTTAGATTAGGCTGTAATGTCAAAGATAGAGATATAGTTACCATTATTATTACATACTCTGCAGTGATGTCTATGACTCCTGTAACTTTAGCTCACATATCCATTTCAATATGAAGTCACATGGAGCATCATTCCAGGTCTTTAAGGGGTTTTCTTTTGGGTAGGTAGCAGCACAATCTTCTGCTGAATACTGGTCATTGGGTTCCCCATCAAACCAGAACCTTTAAACCAGGGTAGAATCAGTATAACAAAAGATTACCTTCTACAATCATGACATTTAGCATCAATTCAATTGTATTAATGGGTATTTAATGAGGTATTTACAGACAGTAAATAGGTATTTACAGTCAATAAGCATTTAAGTCAAGTTGAACAATGACATGACCCTGTCACCTAAAAATTGAATGGAGCCATGAGAGAAAAACATGTCCATGTCCATCTCCATGTCACTCAGCCTCACCAGCTGTCATTTCACTGGTCAGCTCTGACACTGTGAGTTTCGAGGCACCCATTAGGAGTGTTACGGGGCCTGTGATTATTTAAAAAGAAATAACTGTAGGAATGGTACAATCACTGATAAAGTTGTCGTGCTTATGTGTGGCCTGCATGTTTGTACATATTCGCAGTTTCACCCTTGAATGCTCTTACCCCTTGGTAAGCTCTGTTCCATTCACCCATTTCCACACCCCCTCTGATTTGATATCGCTCAGTCCTATCCAGTACCCTGAAAGATGCCAGGATCTGGAACTGGGTCCCTTCACCTTTAAGATTCTGCTGATAAACTCCTGGGTATGCAGACACAAACAGCAAAACAGTTTCACCTTCTCTTGTGTTCCTTTCAACACTGTATCCAAGCACATCCAAACTCGTTCACGCAACTCACATGGTCCAACAAGATGAATTAAGCGTTTGAGGAACCACAAGGATACCCGAAAATGTTACATGGAAAATTCATTTTCCTCATTTACATATTTAAATAATTAAAATCAATGAATAAATAATAAATATATATACTTTCATATTTCCATTTCCTAACTTTTCAGTGTCTCTTTAGACAAGCATTTTACATAATAAATGGAAATGTACTTCACAAGCAGCATAAATTATGTCTTTAATTCTTCCAGCTAGCCTTAATTTTTTGATGGGTGAAGATCATCATTTCTCATGAGTTTTATGCTGATAAACTAATCCAGACCTGCTTTTCTTGGCTGTCGACCATCGCCAGGTCGGCTCCAGTTTTTTTGCATTCCTCTCGACTCCGATGCCATGACAGCTTTTCGGCAGTCTCAATCGGAGCGAAGAAATAACAGGTGGAGTGGAGCAGCTCCCATCCCACTGGACAACGTTCACAGTTTCGTTCTGCATTAAAAGCACCAGGGAGGACAGCAAATGATAGAGATCCCTGACAGTGCCTGTGTGCTTTATATTTACAACATTTAGGCAAAAAATCTCCCCTGACCCACATTCCATCTTACCAAGCATAGTGATGCGAGTCTGCAGGCTTGTTTCCTGCTTCATCAGGGCCTCCTTCTGTCTCTGCAAAAGCTCCTTCCCCGCCCTCTCCCTTTCTCTCTCCATCTGCATGCTGTCTTTGGCACTGACGGCTTCCTGAAAGCTTTTCTGCACCTTCACCAGGGCTGCAGTCAGCTGGTCATAGTTGGCTTTCAGTTGCTCTAGGTTGCTGTTTGTCTCCGATGAATTTTGAGACAGAACAATGTGCTTCTCGCTGAGTCCTTTGTCTTTGAGGGAAAGAAATTTTATATCGGTTACTCTCGACTCAGAAAGAACTTGTATACCCTTATCCTTATATCGTACTTCTTTTAGGGGAAAGTAATACTCACAGCTGATGAACAGGCCAATGATGGCGCTTATCAATACAGCACACAGAATCCCAAGGATCGCTGTAGTCAGCCTGTAAGTTCGAGTGTTGAGCCCATGCACAGCTGCAAAAATGGAGAATTCATTAATATTGGGCTGATTCTTTTACTCAGCAAATTCTATTATAGGAGAGCAAGGTTACTTAATGGCCAGTAAGGGGGAACTCACTGCCTGTGACCAAGTAGGCCAGTGCATCAGTGGGGATTTCCTGGATTTCATATCAATTTATTTTACTTGCTCAGTCATTTTCCTGGTGCTATATTTTCAATATAATCATGCATCACTAATAAAGGCTCAATATGTATTATCAGCCAAATTTTTTTTACAGGCTACAGTGCTCTCCAAAATTATTCACACCCTTGATAAAGATAAGTTTATTTTATATAGAATTTTTGGTCACATTAATGGAGGGATGCCATACTTTTTAAAGGTACTCTATATGGAATAAATGACTGTTGGTGTATATTGATAATTAAGGAAGACAATGAAGATAATTAACAAATGTTTTACTTCTGCAGATCTATAACAGAACTCTGCATCCTGCTAACATGAATATTGTGTTCCTTCTCAAAATGGTAGTAGTGTCAAAGTCCGTTGAAAGACAAACACTGACACAATTGCAAAACTAAAAAGACAACTTAGTCCAGTGTAATATCGCAAGTTATAACAGAAAAAAATCTATCTATTTATAGAAAATAATTATTGCTCTCTTCCTTGTTTTAGTATTATATGCAATTTGGAAGATGCCATAACTTTTTCTGTCCATAACCAAATAAAAACGCAGAAATCCCCACCAAAAAATAAATAAATAAAAATTTAAATAGTGAAATAAAATGTAATATGATCATAATCAAAATCCTGCTAGCCTTCAACCTTTCTAAAATAAGCTTCCTTTGCATGTATGACTGGGTTTTGCCATTAATGAGAGGATTTATGAAGTTGGAGTACATGAATGCGATTATTTTTGATGTGACAGAATTTCTCCTGGGAAAGTATATATTGAAAACAAAAATCTATACATTTAATTTTGGCATGAATCAATTCACACACCCAAAATTGTCCTTACCTTTGTACCTTTTTTCAGGGTAGCCATGGTAAAGATGTTCCTCTGTGATAAGTTCATTATCATCCTCACTGATAAGATGATTAGACACATCCTCAGATTTATTCGCTGTATATGACACAGAATCCTTCATCTTTATGTCTGTCTATCCAAGTATCATTGTTTGAATTGTGTCACTACTCTCAGTGTGGAGGGAGTGGCTATAGTCTGTCTTTGCCCAGTTAATCATGTGGGCACTGGAGGTGGGCACTATGAGTCTGTTTACATTTCTTGACTGTGTCCATGTTATGGTGATGTTGTCAACCTGCGTTCCAACTGGTTGCTCTATGTACTGCAGATTCTATTTATCCTGCGATATGATCAGTTGTGAAGACGGTAGCCTACTTACGACTATGCAGGCTGGTCAACTAGTTGTCACGGTACGGGGGCTAGGACCCAGGCGCAGAGTAAGGAAAGACAAACTCAAAAGCAAAAATTAACAAAGACTTTATTAACAAAAGGGGAAACACAAATGGGGAACAGAAAAGACCACGACGGGCAAAAACACAAACTCCAAAAATATCTAAAAACAGAAAACAAGAGGAACTCAAAAACACGGGCAGGGCAGAACACAGGCAGGCAGAGTACAAGGGTAGGTACATTTGGTCAGAAACAAACACAAGTCAGGAACGAGCACAAGTCGGAAAAAAACACAAAGAACCAGCACCTGAGTCAAGGAGACAAAGAACTTAAATAGACAGGGGTAACAAGACACAGGCAAACTCGAAGAACAATCAAACCAAAAAAGGAACGGATAACAAGACACAGGTGGGAACAATGAGACAATCATAAACAATAATTAAATAATTGAAAGCAATAATACAATTAACAGGGGAACGAGCATGACACAAAACAGAAGTTCGGCCATCTGGCGGCCCAACAAGGAAAGACAGAGACGGAAACACAGAACCATGACACTAGTGACAACCTAATATATGTTTTAAATGTATTTAATAAAAAAAGAAAGCAAAGGCGACCTGCTTAGTGAGGACGTAGGCTATTTATCATACGTATGATAGGCGCCGGCGAATTCATCAGGCACATTTACGTACTTAGACGGCCCTCCATCTCACACGTAGGCCTAAATATGACACGACACTAAGCTTCGGCAGTTTAGCCTGACACTAAATCACCCGCCATACACAAATCCTCAAAAATCTTACTTTACTCTCGCCGGGCGCGGTGGCGTGCGCCTGTAATCGTAGCTACTGGGAGGCTGAGGCTGGCGGATTGCTTGAGCTCAGGAGTTCTGAGCTGCAGCGGACTATGTCGATCGGGTGTCCGCACTAAGTTCGGTATCGATATGGTGCTCCTGGGGGAGCCCGGGACCACCAGGTCGCCTAAGGAGGGGTGAACCGGCCCAGGTCGGAAACGGAGCAGGTCAAAGCCCCCGTGCCGCTCAGTAGTGGGATTGCGCCTGTGAATAGACACTGCAGTGCAGCCTGAGCAATATAGTGGGACCCAGTCTTTTGACATTTTTTAAGTAAGGGCAAAAACAGTTAAATAACGGTTAGATTGTGAAATATGGTTCAATAAATGTATTCAACGCCGCGTTGATGCAATTTTGGTTGGTAAGTATTGCCTCCTGCTGGATGAAATCTAAATATAATATTGTGTGACTATTTATATAAACATTCTGACACTAAATCACCCGCCATAGGCTACTCAAAACCTCAAAAATCTTACTTCTCGCTCGCCGGGCGCGGTGGCGTGCGCCTGTAATCCAAGCTACTGGGAGGCTGAGGCTGGCGGATTGCTTGAGCTCAGGAGTTCTGAGCTGCTGCGGACTATGTCGATCGGGTGTCCGCACTAAGTTCGGTATCGATATGGTCCTCCTGGGGGAGCCCGGTACCACCAGGTCGCCTAAGGAGGGGTGAACCGGCCCAGGTCGGAAACGGAGCAGGTCAAAGCCCCCGTGCCGCTCAGTAGTGGGATCGCGCCTGTGAATAGACGTTGCAGTGCAGCCTGCGCGATACAGTGGGACCCAGACTTTTGATTTTTTTATGTAAGGGCAAAAATTGTTAAATAACGGTTAAATTGTGAAATATGGTTCAATAAATGTATTCAACGCTGCGTTGACGCAAGTTTGCTTGATAATTATTGCCTCCTGCTGGATGAAATACGATTATAATATTGTGTTACTGTATTTATATAAAGATCCGGCAGTTGTCGCTATTGAGCCAAATTACATTAACAGGAAAACAAGGTTCTTGGTCTAATTTTATTCATTCACTATTGAAAGCCTTTCTCAGCAATACATATGATCGACATTTTCTGTAGTTTGTCATATCTGGTGGCCGTGTGTAAGTCAGTTTCAGCATCATATGGATAAACAATGATTCACGATATTTAAATAACTGTAAAAAAACGGCTCTTTTATGCTTACTGTAGCCTACTTAACTTAATAGGTTTCTACAAACAGGAAGCTACAAGAAACGACATATAGGCTAGTGTGTAGGCCTACAGTTAAAAAAGCGTTTTCGTAGTCGAGTGTAGTAGATTACATTTAATTTACAACCAACGGTGGTGTCTTACAGAACTATATAAGAACTACATAGCCTTCTTTAGTTTTATAACATTGAGAACATAAAACTGTAGTAGTGCACGGTTGCAAAGTATTTCCGGGTCTTGAGCTTGCGCAGGATAAAGATGGAGTCCTTAACAGCGCGCTGACAGAGAAAATAGTTAGCAAAACTAAAACTTCAGATTTGTTTTCAATGCGACCATATAAAAAGAAGACTCGTTAAGGTTTCCCAACTAAAGCGACTGAAAGGGAAATTTTCAGAAGGTCCGTTAAATATGTACACGCCTTGTGTTTCAATAGAAAGTGAGTACAACGCAATAAGCAAGAGGGGTACTGTTTTTCTATTATAATGACGACTGTATGCAGAACTGATACAGCTGCCAGCTAGTTAGATACGGTAGTCAAAGTTGGGTGCCCGCGCGAGCTCAGTATCAATTAATCAAATACGTAATCAGAGGGATCTTTGGAAGTATATTTAACAATTTTAAGACAGGCTAAAATGTTGCTCAAAGATAAAGTTAGGCGTTGATCTGTTATTGTAGTTTGGAAGGTCCAGAAAACATTTTGTGATCGCTCAACTTCCCTTGAAGGTTTTTGGATCCACACCACCAGAAAGGTCTTTTGGATTTACGATAGAGATATTCGCGATAACTGAGATACAAAATGTCGTTGGAAGACTGTGAAAGGCACTATAGCTCTCTGAACTCTGATTTTGGAAGTGAATCTTCGAGCAGTGATAGACGATCGGCGTCTGGGGCTTACAGTGGAGTGGAAGAGAAATTGCATTACATTCCTATCCGGATCTTGGGAAGGGGAGCTTTCGGCGAAGCCACATTATACAGAAGAACAGAGGTAAGTAGCATTAACTAACAAAAAAAAACAATATTTTAAAACTCTTGTTGACCGTTGCTATGGAGGAGAGGTAGCTTGTTTATACTTTCTCATACCTTCACTATCACAGGCTCGAGGACACATCATTGTATATTTTAGTTGTGATTCCAGTCACAGTCTTTATTTTACTATTGTGTGCGTGGGTATAATGAACTTTAATTGTGAAGAATACAGAAAATTGAATAGCCTCCTTTAAAATCTTTATAAATGAGGGTTGGAATTTGTCGTTTGCGCACTGAAATGTGAGGAAACACTTGTGGAATGTTAGCCAATATGGTGGAACAAGGAGCCCAATATCTTCTATTCATGGCATTCCCATCTTGCCTGAACTAAGGCTCCAATACACATGGTACAAACCGACAGCACTTTTGACTCTCTCCAGTTCACACCAAACTTGTAATGTAACACCAAACTTCAAAATTACAGTGTTTGTATGGACTTCATGGGTACCAGACATCAAACCTCAGTGAGAGGTTTTTATACTGGATACTGAATGAACTGTGCAGTTGACTCTTAACAGATCACGTCTAAAAAAACTAGTGTTTGTTATTGTTTGTATGTTAATTTATTAAGATGACCATGGCTTTGGTTCAACATTAAAACACATTTTGTACTCCGCTTTGAGAACCAGATTTGTTGTTATATGTCATTCACCATTTTATTTTGTAACCAGTGGCAAATTTATAACAGGATTCTGAAACGCCAAGAAAGGTTTGATATTGCGTTCCTCAGTTTATACACTGCATTTCACAAAATATTTGTCACAGTACACTTTATAGCAGACCCTGGCCAAACCTTCTCTTCCCCACAAAAAAAAAAAAACTTACCAGCCTCACTGGCAAGGAAGAAACATTCTCTTGGTGGAACACACAGGAAGAAACCTTGGGAGGAACTTGACTCAAGTGAATGAACGCATTCCTCCTCAAAGTGTGTAGTTACCCAGACAGTCAATCAGTCACTTTTCAAGTGCAACATGCATGGGAACCACAAAAGAGTCATCCGTGGAGAGGGACACACAAAAAACAAGAAAAGGCAATTGGAAAAGGGCAATGGGTAGCAGCTGGGATCCAGATTGAAGATTAGGCAACAGATGACCCCTTCAGGAGTTTACTTCGTGTAATAGGGGTTGGTTTACTGTGCTTTTTTTTTTTTTTACCTGGACCCTTGCCTCCTTATCTGTACAGTAAGAGATCTAACGAGCCCTCTGAGCTAAAGACCAGGGTTCTCTGACAAGATAACTAATCACACTCCTTCTCCAGGAGTCTACATCAAATTCAGCTGCAGTCATTCCGATGCTAACTCATGTCTGAACTCTGCTACATATGGCAGGACTACAAGTACAGAGATGGAGAATCTGCACAATCATGATGAGGACAAGAAATCTGCCCACCAGTGAAAAGTGGGGTCACCGCTGTTGAGAGGTGACAATTAGGAAATGTTATGCCTGCAATACTTTATGGCTTCAGTGTTATCCAGTTTCCCGGCAGAATTTGTAGTATAGGGATTAGGGAGCCTAGGTTCACTGAATTGGCTGATCTTCTTCAGGAAGAGTGTGAGGTTCCTGAAATGAATTGTTTTATTAACATCAGTGGCAATGCCGCTGCTTTTCACTTGGCAGGATAATTCACTTGTCGTGTGGAAAGAGGTGGATCTGAACTGTCTCTCGGAAAGAGAGCGCAGAGATGTCATGAATGAGATCAGCATTCTGTCAATCCTGGAGCACAACAACATAATAGCCTACTTCAACCACTTCGTGGACAAGAACACCTTACTGATTGAGTTGGAGTACTGCAATGGTGAGACAGTCCAGTTCTGTGCTGTGTAGCGTGTGTGTTTAGGAATGCCATGCTTGGGTTATCTCCAGGAGAGGGGCTGTGCTCTGTACTATCAGTTATGTATATTGTTGCTACCTTTGTGGGTTTTCTGTTATACCTCAGCAGTTTGCGCTTCGTACGTTTGTGATAAGTAGTTTAATGTTATTTTTACAAAGGATAGGACATATGGGCTCTATTAATATTTTATGAATAAGAATGTGTATATACGTGTACATATATAAGTACTTAGTGTATTAACGTGTGTGTATACTTAATGTGTGTAGACTCTCAGCATATCAGCTGAGTTTCTGTACAATTCAGTTTCTCAACCTTTTCAATGATTTGTATTGGTCTGTTTTTTTATTTTCAGGTGGAAATCTTTATGACAAAATCAATCAACAGAAAGGGAAGCTTTTTACAGAAGAGGTAAAATAGTGGAATAAGTCACTGGGTATTAGTGTTAAAGTACAGTACATGACATTATTTGCACACATAGGCCTAGTTAGTACATTTTCTGTATGAACTCCGCTGAGTAATCTTACAAGGATGTCTGGAGCTATCCTTCTTCCAGTCAAATTTTTTCTTTTGTCTTTGTCTGTGGTAATTAATATACTTTTATTTCCACAATACCGCCAGATTGTTATATGGTATCTCTACCAGATTGCATCTGCAGTGGCCCATATACACAAGGCTGGGGTGCTTCACAGGTAAATCCATGTTGCTGGCCACAATTCCTTTCCTGCACAGTGTACCTGAAAACAGTTCCGTTATGTGTGATCGCTCACTTTTCTCTGCCCTTAGGGATATTAAGACTCTCAATATCTTCCTCACCAAAACAAACCTGATCAAGTTGGGTGATTATGGACTGGCCAAGAAGCTAGGCTCACAGTTTTCCATGGCTGAGACTGTAAGTGTTCATTTTAGTGTTTGAAAACTTGTACATTCTTTGGGCTGCATCTCAGTTCTGAGCTGTCGTGTCTGTATTGTGTTTTTCAACCAAATGTGTGTATTGATCTGTAACTAATGTTTGATTTCACTGATTCAGAATGTCTCGTAGTCCTGATCTGCTATGTATGTTGCTTCATGGCAACGTGTCCCTTCCATTCATTAATCCTGGCCCTTTGAAATTCTTGCGGAGGACTGTCCATAGGTACATTCCATTGTCCATTCATGGAACTTCTGTCAGGCTGCTTTCTATCACAAGGCAGGCTGACCTTTTAAAATCAGTGCTTATGAAAGCCTACTTTATTTGTAGCTTGGTCCCCAGCTGCCTGCTGGGTGACACAGATGTGTGTTACACATGACTGTGGCAGCCCACTGCTGGCAGGCTCGAAGGAAGGCAGGACGAGTGGGACTGGCAGTGGGAGGCAGGTCAGAGGCCTGACTTGATTGTCTTTCACAGGCTGAGTTCTATTCCTGTCTCCAATAGGTCTAGGTGAACAGCTGGAGAGGAGGCCCTCATTTCTTTGTGTGCTATATATAGACTATCAAGACTGCGTGCATTGTTTGAGTGTGTGTGTGTATGTGTGTGCAGGGTCAGATTTTGGAAACCATCGGCCCCTGAGCTACACTTGTAGAGGCCCCCCTACACCCCACCCACACATACAAGCTATTTTCAAATGATACACCACTACCAGTCAGTGCTAAATACCAGACATTCATCATTGAGGGAATGACAATAACCTCCCATTGTGTGAGAGAGACAGAGAGCGAGAGATAGAGAGAGGTGAGGAAAGAGGGGAGGAGAAAAAAGCCAGAACAGGAGCTTTGGGAGTGGAGAGAAGTCATTGGAGGAGAGGAGAGGAGCTGCTGTGGGAGAGGAGAGGAATATTGACCAAGAGGAATACACACACCAAGAAGTGTTGCCAAGCAGACAACCACGTGGAACCATTAAATGGCCACCCACACAGAACCTTCATCAGCAGGCAAAGCGCAAGACAGATTGATCACTTTGATACATGCTTGTAAGCCTTTGTAAATTCCAGACATAATTGCTGTGTTGTCGTAACTCTGGCCTTTACAGTTATTCAAGTCAGTGTCCTGTAAAACAGAAAGCACAGACTTGCATAAGACCTCTCCAGTGTGATACACACACACAGACGCGCATACACAGGTAGCAGGCAGGATGAAATATACTCCCTTCGATTGACCAAACGTTAAAGATTTTTTGATACGCTTGATACGCAAATGAGCAAATATGGCTCATTTCCCTGACTGGTATGGAATGAAATGCTTCTCATGAGATTTTCACCCTCATTATTTACACTTCTCACTGGTAACTGCCATTTGAATCTATAGTAATGATTATCATAATTAACCTTTGATGTAGTTTCGCAGTCAAATGTGTGTTCAGTTAGGGGAAAAATATAAATGAATTTAAAAATTGTGAAGAAAAAAAATGATTTTAAAATATAGGTTTAAAGTTCTGAGGATTATGGGATCCAAGTTACAAGTATGCTGCCTTTTAAATAAAGTTTTTAATTTAGGATTTATTTCTGCCTACTGCTTAATAGGCAGAGGTCTACATTTTGACAGCCATGTGAGTTCAGTGTGTTCTGTTTTTTTGGATCTAGTTTGTGGGGACCCCGTACTACATGTCTCCGGAGCTCTGCCAAGGAGTGAAGTACAGCTTCAAGTCAGACATCTGGGCAATGGGATGTGTCCTCTTTGAGCTACTAACCCTCACTAGGACATTTGAAGCTACGGTACACTGCTTTAAGTTCTCAGGGATTGCCCTGTAGTATTACTTGTTTTCTCTTAAGATCTAGAACAGTTTAAAATGTAAAAGGTTTTAAAACCTTCTGTTCATTTTTTTTGGGTTAGTGTTCTTGCTTTTGAAATTAGAATTAATTTACTAAGCATTTTTGTTGTACTGACTGTTATTTATTTCTATTTTTGTTGCCCAAACATTGGTAGGACTGTTGTGATTGAACTTGGCAGTTTATCCTCTATTCCAATTTTATCTAAGCTAATAATTATACATTAATGGCATGAAAATGCATAAGTCTTGCCCATTGTTTTAAAACTATGGACTGATCCTATGGCATACACACAAAGCAAGTTGTGCAGCATTGAATTTCATTCCCAAATAGTCAAATTGCTGTCCTGTTTTCATGCAGAACCCCCTGAACCTGTGTGTAAAGATCGTGCAGGGGAACTGGACCATGGAAGTGAATTCAGACGTGTACTCCTCTGAGCTTATCAAGCTGGTGTATGAGTGTCTCGATCAGGTGTGTGGAACTAGGGGTCAGAGGTCATGGAGAGTGAAGCTCCAGGGGAGACCCATAGATAGGATACATTTTTGTTGTGTGAAATTTCTAAATGTATAATTACAATGTCATCCAAAGTTTTTTTAAAATGTATTCACTACATTAAGAGACAATGGTGGTTCACATAATAATGTATGCATGTGTAATTGTTGCAGGAACCAGAAAAGAGGCCCACAGCAGATCAGATTTTGGATCAGCCCATCCTGTCCTGTCGAAGGCAGTGAGTATAGGTGAAAGTAAAGACAGACAGGCAGGGATGTTAGTGGTTGAGGGCAAGAATGGAGTAACCTTACCGCCAAATTTGATGGAGCTTGCATTTGTGTTACTTGAGCAGACCTGGTCAGAGTGCAAAATGCAAGCCATTCATGCTTACTGACAGTGCGAAGTGATTTCCCACTTACTCACTGGATGGAAATGGAAATCTTTATATATCTCTGGGTCTGTCTGTTTCAGGGAGCTGGAGGAGAAGGTTGCACTGCTGAACTCTGCCAACAAAAAACCAAGGTGTGTCCGTCTGTAGATTGGGAAGAAATGCATTTTGCTTGTTTTCTAAACATAGTCCTCCAACTGCCCAGTATTGGTTTTGAATGCCCATACACAGATGAACACCATGCAAAAACATGTTAGAAGCTTGCATTGTAGTTGTAGGCTCCAACAAGACCCTGTGCAATACATTTTTTATAGTTATATTGCACATTGAAAACCACAAAATACATACTTTGATATTAATAATTTGTTATTTTGTTAATATTTTAAATAGTATATTTTTACAGAATAAAATCTATGTTTTCATCTGTGCTTGTCACTTTGCCAGTATAGACCACCGTAGGTTCTGTTTGGACATCATGGCTTGTTTGCAAAATTAATGTTTATATAAGTAATAATTATAATAATATATGTTACTTGTACATTACTTTTTTACAAAAGTAATGTATAAGTAAATTATATAATTGTGCAGGGAAGAACACATTGTTGCTCAGATGGAATAATTAGCCTAGGTTGGGTCATGCAGGGCTCGTAGTTAAATAACATCCCTAAGGTTCAAAAAGATACCATGGCATAACTTCATTGCCAGAAAGTGGAGCTTATAAGCTGTAGAACTTGTGGGAGAAGGCTTGATGGCAAAGTGAGTTGCCAGATATCAACTGCTTGCTAACCTAGTGTCTGGCTATCCAGACAGCCAACAATGGCTTCAGATCCCATTCTACAGGTGGAGGTGGTAATGGTCCTGTCACTGGGATTGAGAGTTGAGCTCATATCCTAGTGCTGATTTGGTTGGTTTTAGTGTCCTTTTTCATACGGTTTTCGGTGTTCTGGTTAAATAGCTCGAGAAACACTAATTCGTATCAAAGTGCAGGAGTGAATGTTCATTACAGAAGGATCACACCCTATTCTCCAGCTGTTCAGAAATACTTAATGTCAAAAGGATATTGTATTATTTTCCCACTTATAAATTTGGAAAAAGTAAATATGTATTTATCTTATGGCTTCATGAACACTTTAGAGCGTAGTGCTTGTGATGGGTTTAAAAAATTTTTTTTTTACACATTTTACTTTGTGTGTGTGTGGGTGTGTCATATTTTCCTAAATGTTTTTTATTCCAGGTTGAGTACAGTGACCGAGACCCCTGTTGCTGTGGTGACCACACGCTCCAGGGAGTTATATTTCTGGGGTGGGGGGAAGTTTACCCCCCAGAAGTTGGATGCTTTCAAAGGAGGTAGCAGCGCCCAGCATGTCTGTGCCGGGGAGACGCACTTTGCGGTGGTTACTGTGGAGAAGGAGCTGTACACATGGGCTGTGAGTACCAAGCTGCTGCATGGGGAGCTCCACATGATAACGGCGTTAAGTGTCAATGTGGGTGTTAAATGCTGAGCTTATTTTATGAGGTAGGAAGGATTTACAGCTGTCTGTCTTGAAGTCTTAGGCAATGAATGTTCCTCTCGTAATCATAGCATAGTGAAGGGGTTGGAACATTCGTCTCATGTTGGCATGGTAACATCTGTCAGAGCATTGAGTGTTGTGAGAACTACATTTTTGCCGAAAATGAGTTGTATTTATTTACAGTTCTTTACTTGTGTGTGATATTAAAAAATGTCAAAAATTTTTAATCCAGGTGTAATTACGGTTTTTAGGAAGTTCTAACTGATAAAACCAATGAACTGACAAGAACATATTAAAGCTCAGCATGTCAGAACTGTAGAAAGGGCAGCTAGAACCCTGTAATTCTCAAGTAAATAATTACTTTGTAGAGGACATAAATAATACCTTGTATCCGGCACCATTCTGTTTGTTGTGTTTTTGGCTAGGGGTTTTCAGTTGCATCTTGGACATATAGCAGAACGTAGTTTGTGTGTTGATGGAGGGAGGGGACAGTGTGACCTAAGCTGTTCTTCCATTGGTGAAGACTCTCTTTCCTGTGGATAGAGTGTTCAGGGCGGGGCAAAAATGGTGGGCCAACTGGGCCACGGGGACCAGGCCTCTTACCGACAGCCGCGCAGGGTGGAGAAGCTCCAAGGCAAGGCCATCCGACAGGTGGCGTGTGGAGCTGATTTCACTGCCTGTGTCACGGGTGAGTTGGGCTTGTAGAGATTTTGAACTATGGGAATACTATGACTGCAGAGCCAGGCTGATTTAATCCATTCAGTTTTGGGACACGCTGGACTGTATGCTATCCTTTTGAAGGACAACACTTGAAGGTGTGTCCTCGTGAGCTGTAGCAGTTGGAATGGGCCGTTTGCAGGTGTCCAATCATCCAGGCATTGAAGTGTTTGGAATTCCCTGCCTTCCAGATCCCTCCTTCCGTGGGTGACTTTATGCTTGATCATACAATGCCCTGTGGGACTCCCTTAAACGGTTTGCACTGGCATGGTCAAGAGTTGGTTCACTGTTGAGAACAATTGCCTCCACTGGATACACTATATGAGGACCCCATTGCACAATTTAATCACAATATTCTGCTGCCATGGCTTCTGCTTAGCAGATTTGAATCCCTTATTCCTGAATATTTGTATGTCTTGAGCATATACAATTAGGCAAATTAACCATGCGAAGTGGTTAATCTCTGACTTTGTTGTGTGGCAACCCCATTCCCAGATGAGGACCAGATGTACATGTTTGGGTCTGACTATTACGGCTGCATTGGAGTGGACAACGAGCTGGGCATGGAGGTCCTGGAGCCGGTACTGCTGGAGTTCTTCCTGGAGCGGCCGGTCAGACAGGTGTGCTGCGGGGACAACCACGTGGTTGTGCTGACTCAGGATAGAGACGTCTTCTCCTGGGGCTGCGGGGAACATGGCAAGTATCGGCGTGGACTGGTAGCCAGCTCAGCTCTGTCAGCATTCCTCACCCAGCTTCTCCCAATGCATCTCACTAACCCAGCTGATTTCTTTCTTTCTGGAGCACCTTTCTTATTCCCTCCACTTCAACTATTCCAGCTACTTTTCCTGTTCCACCTAGTTCAGCTACTCCAGCTATTACCTCAGCTGTAACCTGCTCAACCAATTCTATTTGCTGAGATAGATCCCTTCTGTTACATCCATTCTACCATTCTATTACTGCTTTACACCAGGCCAGCCAGTGGAGGATGGCCTCCCCCTCTATAGCTGGTGTTCCTCTCAAGATTTCTTCCCTTAGGGGAGTTTTTTCTCACTGTCATTTGAGGGTTTTTCTCCTCACTGGAGAGTTTTTTTTTTTAGCTCAAGTGTTTGCTATTTGGGGGTTCAGGCCTGGTTTTTGCTCACTTCCCAATTGTATCTTCAGACTAATCTTATGGCTACCACATCCTGTGTCCATTTGTGAGAACGCAGACTAGCTTGAGTGTCTTTCAGAAAGCCCTTCTTTTCTTTACACTCAGCAGTCCAGCAGCTGAACTGAGTGATCATTACACTGGAGGGTTGCACCATTTCTGCAGCTAGTGCAGGCAGATATGCGGAGACCCTCTAGTGCACAGATACTCAAATCTGGACCTCAAATCCAAATCCAGCCCTGGTTTTCTTTTTCCCAGGTAATTAACTGAACAATTAGTGCTACTGATTGGTTAGACTGTATTCACACCTGACTCCTAGGTAAAGGGAGGGTGGAAAGCCAGCAGTTCTTAGATGGCTAGTGCTGTGATTTTGGTTACAGAGCTCTAGTGCAAAGAGGCAGGGAGCTCCCCACTGGCTGGGCAATGCTATGGCAAATAATTCTCTGCATTGCTGGGTTGCTGGCCACTCTGCAGGGTCAGGATTTGATTCCAGACAAAAATATCAAGCCTAACATTTCTGATTGTACACCAACCCAACCAAGTTTTCTGACGAATCCCACTTCTCTGACAATATCACCATGATTCCGTCTATCTGGCTGTATCTCTCCAGCCTTCTCTCCCTGTTCCATTGTTCCACTACGCTCATGTGGAGGTCCCTCTACGATCTCTGATTGTACCTTGCTCAGTTAGCCACACACATCCTGCCTCAATGGCCACCGTTCTTGCAACCTTGTGTCTGACCTCACTGAACTTCCTTGGCTAGGCTTGCTCCCATATGTAATGTTTTTTCTCCTTTAAGGTCGACTTGGGCTGGACTCCGAGGATGATTTTGCCTCCCCGATGCAGGTGCTAGCACTCTTTCTTTCTGTTTTTTTTTTTTTTTTTTTTAAGTTTGAAGCCTCTTGTTTGGAAATGTTTACCGAACTGTAACGACTGAATGTATCATCAGTAAAATAAAATGAAGGTAATGAAAGGGCACATTGTTTGAGGACTGTATCCCTTGTTACTCCTGTCTGCAGGTGGAAGTGCCCAAAGGGGCAACCATCGCCTCGGTGCACTGTGGCAGTGACGGAACCTTCCTCCTGACCGAGTCCGGGAAAATACTGGCTTGTGGGAACAATGAACTCAACAAGCTGGGTCTGACCCAGGGCATCTCTGGTATCAAGAACCATTCTGGAGAGGTATCGTTGTGGACCGCTGAACTTTCCTGTGTAAAAAAAGAACAAGGAAAAAAAGACCCCCCACAAGCAGCTCTGTGTTTTGTTTTCTGGTTTGCCACTGGTTTCAAAGTCTGGCATGAATGGCACCACAATGTAGAGAAATGTTTATTTGGTTTGCTGTTATGTTTATTAAGGGCAGAGCATTAAAATTAGTGTTGGTATGCATGTTGAACATCACTCTTTAACAGAATAAAGTTAAATTGTCTTTCTGTTGAACTTCCAATTTACAAACGAAATTGAGTGGAAGGCAGTTGTATAGGAGTGAATGTGTTTTGTGGAATCCTCTTAAGGGCAGATAAGTGTTCCTTTCCCTGATAATTCTGAAACTTCTTAATTGAAGCCGAGTGGTTGTCTCAGATTGCATATGGATGACAGATAGGCAGTAAGGAGGTATTGTGCCAAGTTTAACTGATGGTCTAGCCATCAGCGAATTACGCAGAACATGGAGAAGTGAATATCAGCAGGAGAACTTTATTTTGTCCAGTGCTGTTAAGGTTCCATTTTAAGGTATGCAGAGGATAACAGGATGATTCTAGTTTGATAAACTTGTCACTGTTCTAGCAGTAAGTTGGTGTGTTTAAGATTTCACCAGACTTAAAATTTGGCTGCGAACCTTTCAGACCGAATGGTAACTTTGTTATATAAGTTCTGGACTGCTTTAAAACTTGTTGAACAGCATTCCAAGGTATGAAGCCTTAATTACATCTAAGGGTGACATCTTGAATATTAGATGGTATCATAGTACAGTTTGGCAGCATAAAGCTATTGGTTTGCGAGAGTAGTTTCTTTTGACTGGTGTTGTACTCTTAAACATGATGTGTAACCAATTTGGTTGCTACTTAATTAAAATGGTTTAATCATAGCATAGAATGGCATAGCATGTGGTACTTCTGGCTGAAGAGCTCCACAGTAATTCTGTTTTTATTTTTGCTGTGTGCCTCAGAGGGATGAAAGTACAGAGGTAAGTCTTGCCCACATTGGAGCTAGTGCAAGCTTTGTCTGGCGTGGAATGTTTTTCTAAAATTACGACAATGTGAATTATTACTGGGGCTTCTGCTGGAGCACTTGCCCATTTAAGGGGTCCCAAAGAGTGTTTAGTCTTGATTTATGTCCTGGACTTCGGTACCAGCTTCCTTCCATGACGACTATTGCTTGGAGACATGATAAATAAAACAAAGATAAATACATTGCATTCAAATGAGTTTTCATCAGGCCAATAAAAGTACTGCTGTGGACTCTTGTTTTGATGCAATATAACTAAAACAGTTTTAGTATGAGGAGCAAGGGCATCTTTTTTGGCCATAATCTCCTTTCTCTTCTAAATCAAAGCAATACTGTTTTAATCATAATCCAGCATAATTATAACATCCTTTTTAATTTGTTATAAAGTTGTTTTAATCAACAATTTTTGTGAGAATGGTGTGTTTTCTTGCTGAGATGATGAACAGATAAGATGTGCTTTAAAGCAGTTATTCCTCACCGTTCATGGTGCCTTTGCTTGACCCTGCCTTTGTCCTGCCTTTCCCACTATTAGGCATACCAAGGAATCCCCTACACCACCTCGCTCACCCTGGTCAAACTGCTGGCTCGCTACAAAATCTGCACCATTGCTCCGGGCAAAACTCACACTGCAGCCATTGATGGTGAGCAGGTTCACTCTATGGCCCTCATACTGCGCTCAAGACCGTACGCAGAATGCCAAGCATGAGTCACCAAGGGACAAAGAATTAAATTAGAGTTTTGACCCTGTTTTGGGTGCCAACTTTAACACAGTCATTTTATTTATACTTCAGTGGATGGTACGGAGGTATACCTTGTTCTGTGCTGATTTCTTCACTGGCTGTCTCTGCGGCTTGCAGAACGTGGCAGGCTTCTGACCTTCGGCTGTAACAAGTACGGACAGCTGGGCGTGAAGGACTTCAAGAAGCACTCGGGGGTCAACCTGCTTGTGGGGCCCTTTGGAGGCAAGGTGGTCACCAAGGTGTCCTGTGGAGATGGTTTCACCATTGCTGCCACAGAGGGTGAGTCTGGAGGATATTTTACTAAATTTTTGACCTCATTCTTCTCTTTTTCTTGTGTGTCCTGGAACTGTCCTCAGGGAAAGAAAGGGTCAGAAAACCAATTTTGGATTTTATTTTTGGATGTTGGAGGACAGTGTAGTGTCGAAGGGGAAATGAATGGGGAAATTTAATGCACATCGACCTATTGTTTGACTGATTGTGTGATTCATGACTGGCTAATACTTATAATACTTATCAAGGCAAATCATCTTGAACTAGTCTGTCTGGTCCTGTTCATTGGATGCTGTGTGAGCAGATTGGTTAATTGCTTTGTTTGTCTCTTTTGCACTCTCTCTTGCTGGCTTTCCTTCTCACTTTTTCTCTTTCCCTCTTTCTTCTTCATTCACTCTCTCCCCCTCTTGTTCTTTCTATATCATCATTTCCCTCATTCTGTCTCTCCATCTATCTCCATCTCATTTTTCCCTTCCATTCTCAGACAATCAGATCTTTGCTTGGGGAAATGCTGGTAATGGTCGTTTGGGAATGCCACCTGACAAGCACTTTGGTTCAGAGGTGTGCCCTGCCCTGCCCCGCCCAATTTTTGGCTGTCTACACCATGTTCCAGACCTGTCTTGTAAGGGTTGGCACACCATTCTAATTGTAGGTGAGTCAGTCTCCACTGCAATAGATTATGCATAGTATTTTCATAGCAGGATATATGGACCTGGTTTGTATAAAACTGTGTTTGTTTTTGAAGTGCTTCAGTGAAGATAGGTGTCTTTCCTGAAGTGCTCATTATATTTATACGATCAAGGCATAGGAACAATACTTGGACATGTTTTGTATACAGCTGTCTATGTCAAGAATTGGTCGGTGATAGGGTTGATCCATGGACATTCGCTGAAACATGGAGGCATGAGTTGTGCTGAAACTAGCATTTTGAACCCTAGCTAAAATATAATCTCTTTCACCCCATCCCTCTTGACCTGCTTTACAGAAAAGGTTCTCAACTCCAAGACCATCCGTTCTAATAGCAGCGGCTTGTCAATTGGCAGTGGTAAGTAAAATTAGGATTGTATATCTGCGCTTTTAATATGATTTCTATTTCCACTTAATTTCCTAATGGGCTATGGTGGACAGTAGAATTGGGGACGAGTAGATGAGTCTCTGGGATGATGTGTGCTGTTGAGGGACTACTGCAGCCGGCTGTCTCCCAGCTGATAAATTATACTTTCCCACAGCATTTGTGCTTGGGGAGTAAATCATATCTGTGGCCATGAGTGAAATGGATGAGGCTACCTTGGTTAGTTAGCCCTCATCTTACATGCATCTCAAAGCAATTTCCACTGGCTTATGGGCACCACTCCCTTGCTGATGTGTAATGTCCCTGTGAGATGAGGTATAAGACTCTGCTTTCATGCAGTTTATAGAATATACTGTAAAGACTGCCTCTTGTGTGTTCATCTTTAGGGCTGGGCCAGGGCTCCACCTCCACGGTGGACCTGGAGCTGGAGCAGGCCTCCGAGGTGGGCCTGCAGGACGGGGGCTCAGGCGGCACTGTGGAGGCTGACACAGAGCAACGCTGGTTAGAGATGCCCATGATGTCAGAGCAGAGCAGCACTGATGCCAGCTCCTGCCCCATCTGGCTGCGCAAGGTCGGTGCCGCAGTCGCGCCACGGAAAACTCTTACATCTGAGTCCTCATCCGGCTGAGCTTTCATTAGTTGTGAAAATGATTGGCAGCTCCACTTTAAGCAGTAAAATATGTACGATTGATTCTCTGTCTCTCTCCCTCACCATCCAGGAGCTGCAGGATGCGGAGTTCATTCCGATGCCAGGCACCTGCCTGGACTCAATGTCTGGGCCGCCTGCTTCCACCTTCTCAGAAAGCGCCACACTGCCCTACGATGAGCTAAAGGAGCTGAAGGCTGCAGCAGCCGCTGCAGCAGAGAAGGATCTCTCGGTAATGTCATCTGCTCCTCTTGGTCTTTTGGCTTGTGAACTTTGTTTTAGGGGTTCTTGAGATTAACTTGGGAGAAGCAAGCCTTGGTTTCATATCTTCTTTCATCCATTTCTTTTGTTACTGTAACTTGTCCATGTATGTACATTCATTCATTGTTTTTTAAGGTAGTTGAACCTTTGTCTTTTAATTAAAAATGTTATACTTGGCGTAACGTTATGAATCTCAATTTTAATCTGAGTTTTTTCATTTTGATAAATGTTGATCCAACAGGTTGCACTGCCTATCAAAGAATTTAGTGATTTAATTGACCGTTGATATCTTTGATAAATTAAATCAAATAAATCTGTTTTACATGCCGAACAGTAAACTATGGTGTTGGTTGTTAAAACTGCTGGATTCGGTAATTGTCATTTTAAACAGATTCTCACTTCCCTGACAGCAGGAGTTCATCCCGATGCCAGACAACTCCCTGGACTCCATGTCTGGACCACTTGCTTCTGCCTACTCGGAAAACGCCACACTGCCCCACAACGAGCTGAAGGAGCTAAAGGCTGCAGCCGCCGCTGTTACACAGAAGGGTCACTCGGTAATATAATCCGCTTCTCTTGGTAGTGCTGTGTACACCTCTTGGTAATGTGTTGTGCTCCTCTCAATAATGTGGTATGCTTCATTCAGTACTGTAATGCGCTCCTATAATGCAGCATAATCTCCTTGGTAATATAGTATTTTATGTGCTAATGTATTGTGCTATGTCCCTGAAGACAGTGCATGTAGGCTCTGACAGGGTGAATGGAGTTGAGGAGGCAGCAGCCTGTAAGAAGTGCAGTGGGCAGCAGATGGCGCTGCCGGACTGCACTGGCTGCTGGGCAACGAGCAGCGAGCTGAACCAGGTGAGCCACCCGCATCACGGCTCTTTCGCTACAAGGATTCTGGACGCCTCTTTAAAAGAAGTCAACTTCAGTATAACTTTGGTAAACTTCTGTCCTCATTTCAGTTCACTCCATTCATTTTTTATTTTCTCCTCTGTTCCAGCTGAGAGAGACGGTGAGCCACCAGGAACAAATGATTCGGGTGTTACAGAAACAGGTACACTGAAATCCTGGCTTGACAAGACTCAACCATCGCATTAGGGTGGGGCAATGACAAATTCTGTCTCTTTGATGCAGGTCACTGATATGCAGAAAGAGAATGAGAAGCTCTGGAGGGCAATGGAGGGACTGACGCTGCATGGAAAAGGAACTCAGATGAACAGCAACACTCCTAAGGAGGGAGGAGCTACCAACTGTGATGGGGACAGTGCTGCAGGAAACTAGTCAGTGAGCAAGGTTCTGCACCTGTCCTACCTGGTGCACGTTCGTTAAGTTATGCTGGTCCTGTCCAATCATATGTGTTCACATGCGAAAGGCTGGTTTCCTAGCGTGGGTTCCCACTGCAGACAGAAAGTGGCTTGGACATGATTGGTGGAGAGCTGCTCACCAGCCAATCACATGGGACTTTGGATCTCACTGATATACTGGGCTAGTGCATGCCAGGAAGTTGAAAGTGAAGATAATTTTCAGATGGGAGAAGTGGTGCATTGTCTAACTAAAGACATTTCTAACACAGCTTGACATTTCTACTCACTGAGAATCATAGACATTTGGGCAGAAACACATCGACAGATCAGTCATCTCATCAAGCAGAAAGCCTGTTTCATTCCTTGTGTGTTGTCAGTAGTAGTACAGTATTATAATTATAAGTACTCTGTTCTGCAAGTATGAAAACTATCTTAATACGTTGAATTTTGTAGTTTATAACCTCTCTGTCCATAAGTCAGATGAAGACAACTTTATTAACTGTCTGTTTGAGAGTGATAAAGTAATTGTAAACAGGATGGACTGTTTGCTTGTATTCTGCATTGACCACCTACTCCTAGAAAAAACAAAACATGAAAAAACTTGTCCACAAAGGGCTTTAGTGGTGACAAAACAATGGTTCTTGGCAACTCCTGTTACGTATGAAACTCATGGTTAGTCTACTCACAGTATTGATCGTATGATATGCATGACCTTTGCACCTGCCTATTTGGTGCTTGCTGCTTTGCAGTCTTGTGTTACAGGATTTGTGTGCGTCTGTCATGGTTGTCTATATAGCTAGAGTAAGATTCTGGAACCTTTTATGGTATGGATACAGGCCTTTGCTTTAAAACATTGACATTAATGACACTGCTTGACTTGTTCTCCTGTCATAGTACCTTACAAAGTAATCCTCAACTTTGCAAGTTATGCACACCATGTGTTGATAATGGCTTATAAATCTATGGCAATGAGCCTCCAAGATATTGGATCAACACGCTATTCAGTACATACCCAGGATATTTTAAAAATCTCCCTTAAATATTTTCTTTTATATAAGTGAAATATAAGATTATCCTCAAGTATATGTGATCTGCTGATTGAACAATATAGTTTTTAAAAATACATGAAACATTTGTGGCCTTCATCTTATTTCAACTATGTAATTTATATTCTGGCAATGTAGTTGTGAGTGAATTAGAAAATTTATCAGTATATTTTGTGATAGATTAACACTAAAATATGTTGAGGCAATCTGCATTTGTACCATAAGGTATGTGGAAAGAATGTGTGACTTTGCTCCCGTGTGCTACATGTGCAAGGAGACAGACAATCAGTCAAACTACTGATCAATACATTTTTTTAAAAGTCTGTTCTTGCCTTTTGAAGGTTCAGTTTAATGTGGTGGTGAAGAGATGATCATGACTTGATTGATTGTCAGTTTATGCATATGCAGGTATAATTTAGAAATATCACTTAGAAATGAGGTATCATTTATAAATAATTTAACAACAGAATTTTTACCATACTAGAACATGCTTGTATCTAGTAGTATTTTGATTTCCGGACTATTAACATTGAATGTAGAAATAATCATTAATAAGCTCAGACATACTTTGCCAATGTCAGCAAACACTCAGATATACTTGTACTTGGTATATAAATCAAAGCATGCTTTAATCAAAATACTGTCTGCCTCTCAATTTGAGCTTGATACTTTGTCATTGGTGTTTTTTTATTTTTTAATGTATTTGATCACAATTTACTTTTCCCATAATATTACTGTAATGTAGATTGACATTTGTAATCTTATTATATTTCATCATGGTTTTCTGGTATACTAACATTTTATTCCTTTTCAACCTGATATTTTAATGTTGCTGAAAGCTGCAATGGTGGAATCACAATGGCAAGAATGTGGCAACGTCTAGATATATGCTCTGTTGCTCTTTTGTTTTGGTATCATATGACCTTTTAAACCCAAAGAATTAATTTGTGATACTGCATGAAAGTAAGTGACAAAGTGCCTAGACTCAAGTGCCTTTGCACATTTTTATTATTTATTTTTATTTTTATTTTTACCAAAGATAGAATCTGAATGATATGCAAACAAAAAAAAGATTTTGCCTGAATAATACATAATCTACTTTTTATAATGGTTATTTATAGAAAATGTGGCTTGGTTCACATATTTATTTTGGCTGCAATTGTTTTGGCTGTCAGGATATAACTACACACGTTATGTACTTTTAATTAGATATCATGTTACACCATGGTAGATTGGTCCAATATTATACCTTTATTTGAACTGTGCAGATGTCATTTTTGCTTGGATATGCTTTATATAAATAAAGAAATGATCTCAGTTTTTCGTTTGGCTTTTATTTTAAGGATATCAGGTGTAGAACATAGTAGCATGACATGGCCATTATCTCCTGCTAGTCTACTTTGAATTTCCATGCTAAATTTCATATTTTCATATTTTATTGCTGTCATTTAAATAGAATTACAGTAAACAAAGTATACTGAACCCAATTAAGACCTTTTAATTTCATCCATGCATTTAATTTTGAATTCCCCATGAACAGTTTTCTTTCATACATCACAGTTGATATGTTATGACCATATTGCAGACACCAATATCGTAAACAGATTTCACAGGCACTGAAGCTCACATGGAAATACTGATATTAATCACATCAATCTAGGCAGTTAGTTTCTTTTTGTCAGGAAAAACTTAATAATTCTCTTCACTTGAAGTGTCGTCGAGGTGGCGGGGGGCGACTCCTTATATTCTGGCACATAGGGATATGTCTCTCAGCAGGTCCTGGGGCAAATCGCCGGGCACAGTGGGGGCAGGTCTGATAGTCTTGATCATCCATGGGTAGCTGGGGGCGCAAGCCCCCCTTTATTGGCATTCGGGCCTGCCGAAGGTTATGAATAAATGCCTCATGCTTCTGTCGCCAATTGCTCTTTTTCAGCTGGGAACAAAAATTAAAATTATAATAATTAAAGGAGGAATGAAACATGCACCTGCACAGACACACAAACAAAAACTCAAATATAATTATTGATTTACTTGAGTATTGCATTAAGAAGGCTGGCTGCTCAGAGTTTTGTGTCTTCTGAATTATTTTTTAAACGATGTTGGATGAGATTTGCACATAACCAAGCAAAAAATGTGCTCCTTACCTCAGGAGTCTTCCTTCTTGTGTTTGTCTTCATGTACTCCTCCAGGTCAGTCCCTTTGGCTCTGTACTTGGAGGAGTCAAAAACCTTCCGCGTTGAATACCGAACCTTCTCACACACCTTGCGGTGCTTCTCCAGTCTGTCAGCAGCAAAGTTCCTGTGACACAGTCTGCAGGGTAACAGCTGTAGGACTACCTCTGAGCTCTTGTTTGGAAGCTCCACTTCCAGTTGTCGAGGGGTCTCATCAATGACACGCATGGGACGTCTGTGTGAGACTTCCGGGGGTATGCTTCTGTTGCTGCTGCAACCATTTCTTTCGGTATCCCTTTGGACGACTTCACAATGCTTCTCCTGGGTCCACCTCCTTTGTGCCCTGTCCCATACCCTCTCCCTCCTATCTTGCTCCCTCTCCCTCCTCCCCCTCTGCAGCTCACTTGTCTTTGCCCTCTCTCTATCCCATTTCTCTCTCTCCCATTCTTCTTCATTTATCCTCTCCATCTCTTGCTCTCTCTCCTGCCTTTCCCTCTCTCTGTCAAGCTCTCGTGCCCATCTCTCCCTCTCCCTGTCTTTCTCCCTCTCCCTTCTCTCCCTTGCTCTCTCCCGCCTCTCCTGCTCAACATAGGTAGCCTTCTCGTTCTCCCTCCTCTCCTTTTCCTTCTCCCGCTTTCCTCTCTCACTCCCCACCTCAATCCTCTCTCTCCTCTCCATCATCCCTACTGAAGTGTATTTCTCCCGCTGGATCTTCCCCAGCTCCTCCACAACCCTTCGCAGCTTTTCCTGCAGCGCAATCTCTTTTTGGCGAATCTGCTCTTCCAGTCGCATTTGATCCTCCTCCAACCGTCCCGCCTGCCATTGGGACCCCCTACCCCTGCCCCTATACCTGGATGTGGCCTCCCCAAAGGAGCTGGGCATGGGTATGACCTCATTCTCAGTCTGTTGCCTTTCTGCGCCCCTCCTGCTTGACCTCCCACCATACCTGTCTGGATAGTCTAGAGATGGGACAGCTAAATGGTGGGGCAGTCTCTGGGCCTCCAAAGGTTCTACATGTTCAATATTTGCTCTGTAGATGTTACTCAGGCTGTAAGCTCTCTTATGGTACACTGACTTGGGAGGAAATGCCTTCTCTGTCCCAGAGGTCTTCCTCACAGTAGTGTCATAGTCTTGCTCATCATGATAGACACTGTCATACCTATCCCTTGCAGAATGGTACTGTCTTTGCACAGGATGATTGTGTTGAAACATCTGCCGCACTTTTTCCATAGCATTCTGCTGTTGCTGTTCATATATAGTAATCATTTTCCTCTCCCTTTCATCCATGTATTCTTGCTGGAAGTCAGGCTTTACAAGCTGCAGTCTCAAAGGGCGATGGGATGTAGTTCTGCCATCTTGGCACAAGGGTGGAAGTTTCCCCAATGTTGCATCTTTCTCCAAATAAATGAGACACAGCATGAGGAAGCATCATTTGCACATTAGGCTAGATATTACGAACATCACAGCTTGTTCGATTAATCTTAGTGAGCTAACATGCAGCTAGATAACTCAAATTAAGAGTCAACATTCACAATCACCACGACCATAGTGAGTTTATACCATATAAACACATGCTGAAACTGAAATAAGCTGCTTCCATATTGTTTAAATGATTAATCTAAACAATTGTCTAATTAACAGCACCTTAAAATGTATTTCTCGCAGGTTTAAAAATACAATGTTTAACGTTGCATTAGGCAAGAGTACAACTCACCTGAAATTCTCCCCGTTTTCTTCCTAAATTCCTCTTCTGTATATTTTTCTTTCAGCATTTCCAAGGCGCTCGACAGATGTTAGATCTTGTACAGCAAATAAATAACGGCACTTGGTTTCCTTGGCCTGAAACCTTTCAGTCAGAATACCAGTCTTTGAAACATTAGTTCGTTACTAGCTAGATTGCTGCGTGAGTTTAATTTAAATTTAAAATTTTGCTAATTTAAAGTTTACAATTTTACTTTTAACGTTTTTGCCCAATTTTAGCCGATATCTGTTTGAAAATTCTCAATTTAGTCAAAGTCCACCTGACCTTTCGTTTGTATTAAACAACTATAATAGAATTTCCATGGTAATTCAACAATTGTTTTGTTGGCAACCGTTGCTTAGAAACCAGGCAACCCCTGGGCGGTCTCTCTCTTTACGATCGCGTCTAAATAAAGGGCGGGCTCTGGAAAATTACAAACTCCGATTGGCTTACCAACAGAATATTCACTACACATGTATTGGATATATTCAATAACAACCTAGAGTTGCTGTGCGATCTAACCAATGAAAGGGTCTTGAACGAACTATCTAGCATTGCTATTGGTTCTAAATAATAAGTTTCGGTAATTTATGAAACACCCTCGGATACGTTTTTTTAACCCTGAAACCCCGGATGTGAACCGGCTGGTGTTGAACAGTAGAGATTCTATATGTTTTAAGCACTCTGTCAACATTACAAGTAGGTGCCATTTATTTATTGCTGGGTTTTCCCAATGAAATAGAAATGCTGGGTAGTTTATTACGATGTGTCTAGCATGCAAGCTTATGTAGGCTACATTTTGTGAAGCTCACTAGGTGAGGACATTAATTTAGCTGGTTGGCTAATGTTAGCTATATTATAACCACTTGAACGTCTGGAAATCTGTTGTGTAACTTACTATAAATTAGCTAGTAACGTAATAATATTATTATGAATGTAACTCGTATAACACTGTTTTACCGTTTTTGAAATCATGAAAATTCGAGTTGGATTTCACAGTTCGTTTCAAAGTCAATGGGTTATTGTAACTAATTTTATGTTTTGCCTTTGCTCTGTTCTGATCATCAGCGATGACCGATAAAGAAGATGTAATTTCAGTGGATTATGAAATATTTGGGAGAGTACAGGGCGTCTTTTTTCGAAAATACACTCAGGTAATTTCAGTCATTAAGCAGTGGAATCTTCTAAAAACATTTTGCTTTTGAGCGTAGCTGACGCAGGACATCTCGGTGCCTGCCAGTTTAATGCATGCATGAAATATCACCAAGTGGAACAGATTCTATTCTATTCTATTTATTCTGCATTTCTTTGAAAATATTTGTTGATTATTGATTTTTAGGATGGAACCTTTTTTTACATAGTCTTTCTTCCGTTCATACACATTCATGCAATTTATGAACATACTTTCACACCAGTGTGTGCTGATGTTTTCCAGGCAGAGGGGAAGAAATTAGGCTTGGTTGGCTGGGTGCAGAACACTGAGGCTGGGACGGTGCAGGGGCAACTCCAAGGTCCAAGCTCCAAGGTCAAACAGATGCAGGAGTGGCTCAAGACCACTGGCAGTCCTAAGTCACAAATCGTCAAGGCTGAGTTCAAAAATGAGAGGAAAATCGAGAATTTGGGTCATAAAAACTTCAAAATTATTCACCCTTGAATTTAACGTAACGCTGGCTTTCATTGTGTTTGCTACATTCCTCGTGTGTTAAACTTTATTATTTAGTAAATGTGTTTTCATTGTAAAATGCCAATATGTGAAACAGGTCATATATCGTCACCAGTGTGGTTATTTATTATAATAAACTGTGATGCATTATTCATTTTTATTTCGTGATAAAGAAATTCTGGCTAATAAAAACGGAAATATTTATCCCGAAGGAATCTGTATGGTTGTGAGTACTTGGATTAATAAAGTATTCAAACTGTTTGAGCCTGACTTTTATTTTCAAGGAGCACACGAGGTATCACAACACCAATAAAATAACGTTCGTGGGCTACATATATGTTGACTAATCAGTGAAGTCCACCCAGAAAAGGCAGAGGTATTTTTCTACAGCCTGTGGTTCCATCCGATTTTATTTTTATATTAATAGGCCTCCATACCGCTGCGTCGTATCAGTGAGTCGTTTCTCTTACTCATCCGGCAGGTGGCAGTACAATTCCGTAGATTTGTAATAATCCCGGATATGGAAAGGAAACGGTTGTAAACAGAACTCGCAAATTGGCTTGGTTTTAGCTAGCTAAATGAGCTCACGTTAACAACTGATTAAGTATGTATTTATGTATTTTTGACCGCTAGTGAATAACCTTATTATCCGGAGCTACATGGGAAGCATTAATTTTGCTTTAGATGTTGTTGGATCATTTAAACGTGGGCTAGTACGAGATTTTAGGACGATATATTTTAATAAGATGTTAGTCAGGTAACGTCAATTTCTGCGTACAGTCTACTGGCTAACTACGTGAACAGGATATTAACTTTATATAATCTATGCGTTTAAATATACCGATAGCTAGCCAATGTTAGCCAAGTTGCTAACCTCCATGTTAGATAAGTGCCAGTGAGCTATCGATAGCTAGTGTTAACTTACTAGCTAATTACATTATGATATGCGTTAGTTTTCATGTTGCCTTTTTCAATATTATTTTTGTGTCAGGCTGCATTAAGTCTACTTTCTGTCTTGCCACACAATGATAAAATGCTTATCAAAGGAAGTCCAAGCCAGACTTCGCTCTGGAATAGCAATATTTTCATTACAACAGTGTGTAGAAGAACTCGTTTTGAATGGCATAGATGCTGGGGCATCATGTATTGCTGTAAGGTTGGATATGGAAGCATTCAAAGTGCAGGTAATAGACAATGGCTCTGGGATAGGCAGGGAAGATATGGAGCATGTAGGAAAGAGGTACTTCACAAGCAAATGCAGTTCCTTAGAAGACCTTGAGTGTCTTCGGTTTTATGGATTCAGAGGGGAAGCTGTTGCAAGCATAGCCTCTCTTGCTACCCTGGTGGAAATTGCCTCCAGGTCCAGACTGACAGGAAAAACCTTTGTGAAAATCTTCAGAGATGGGAAGGGCATGGATGTGTTTGAATCTGAGAGCTGTCGCCCATCCGCCGGGACAACTGTGGTGATATGCAACTTTTTTCACAACATGCCAGTGAGAAGAAAGAGGGTGGATGTGGTGCTGGAATGTGAGCGCATCAGGCAGAGGGTGGAGGCCGTTTCACTTGTGCACCCTTCCATCTCCTTCACCCTGAAGAATGACTGTACCGGAGCCATGGTGGTGCAGCTTCCCAAGGCCAAGAGCACCTACTTTAGGTTTGTCCAGATCCATGGGATGGCAAGGGCACAGAAGCTGTCAGAAATTAGTCTCAAGCACAGCCAGTTTGAAATGAGCGGCTACATTGGGCGTGAGGGACACTACAACAACAGTCTACAGTTCCTGTTTGTGAATGGCAGACTTGTCCTGAAGACTCGCATCCACAAACTGCTGAACTTTCTCCTGAAGAAAATAAATGCTTCGGGCAGGCAAAATGGAAACCAGGGTGGGTCCCCCGCGATGGGGAGTCCTAAGCAACGAGCAGGGGCTGAGGTGCACGGTATGTACATTATTAATATTAAGTGCCATTACTCTGAGTATGACATATGCCTGGAGCCAGCTAAGACCCTTATTGAGTTTAAAGACTGGGACAGTGTGCTGTCATGCGTGGAGGAGGGGGTCAAAGAGTTCCTTACCAGAGAGAACTTGGTGGCTGAAATCTCTCCTGAGGATGTCTGCAGTTACGTCCATGATAATTATTTTACTGAACCGATGACCAGCACTATTAATGAAGACAATTCAGCTGTGCATGCTATTGCACCCACACTCAGTATTACTGAGGAATTATACAATGGGAATAAGCTGATGTCTAAAGCTGTTCACAGGATGCTTGAACAGGATCCAGATAAGGCAAAAAGTGTCCACGTAGATGAGGAAGGCAATACCATGGCTGAAGAGGAAAAGAAGCTGAGAGTAACTGAGATTCCAAGAGACCGAGAACTAACAGTGGAACATGTCTCCCTGGAAGTAGCAAGCATATCCGATTCATTTGATTCAGAGATCAGTGAAAGGGCAATTAATTGTGATTTGGTTGCAGGGACAAGTTCACAGAAATCTGAGTCCCTGAAATGCATTATAGATGACATGGTGAGCAATCATAATGTACAACTAGAAAATGCTGTAGGTACCACTGATTTGGGATGTAGTGAAATACAATGTTGTGCAAACACAAAAACTGTGATAAAGGGTGAACAGCAGAGCAGGAGCCCAAAAAGGTGTGAAGAAAAAGTAGATGACATAGGGGTGTGGCACTCAAAAACACATGAGAGAAAAATGAATGAATGTTGCAGTGTAGGGAAGCTGCAAAACACCAGTTTGGAAAAGCAGAGGGGTGAGGCAAGTGACTCAGGGAGGACAGCACTGCGGTTTGGCTCGGTAGGATTCATCAAACACTTGGTACCTCCGCTGCAAAATGCAGATGTACCAAAAACCAGCGTACCAGGTACGGTATGTTCCCTAGGCCCAGTTTCAGCTCAGGATCTGCTGCCACTCAAGGAGTGCCACTTCAGAGATTATGAGAGTTCAACTTTAGGGATGGTACCTTCAAGTCACTCCAAAAGTCTGTCAACTCATAAAAGAGACATTTACCAAACCAGTGTGAGTTCAGCTTTTGAAGCTCAGGAAAATCCGCTTTTGGCACCAAAGAGAAAGCTTTCATTGTCAGTTGAGTCCTCGATCATCACATCAAAGGCCTCCAGGATCAAGCCTTGTCCAAAACTGGCTTTGTCAGTGCAGACTGGATCTCTTGACAGGTTCAGAAGAATGCATGGAAAGCAGACAGGAGCTCAATGTCATCCTCTAGAAACTGCAGGATGTAAAACATCACTTGATGCCATATCATCCCAGACAGAATGTACCTTTGTTAATGCTGAGAAGCTTTCACTCTGTCAGTATGAGAAAAGGGATACAAGTGAGACTTTGAAAACATACTCTTTACAGCCAAGCGATTGCTGTGTAACTCTCTCAGAGTACACTAGACTGAAGCCTTTTACTGCTCAGACCAGAAGCAGCAAAGGGTCCCTGGCGTCCAAGCTCTCACACTTGAAAGAGAATCGGGTGAAGGATAAGAGAAGTGCACTGGAAAGGCCTCTGGGGGAAGCTTCAGATTTTTTCAGCTCACTCAATTCTGCCTTGACAGACACGCTCATGCAAGATAGTTTCAATACAGAAGAGCAGACTTGCACTCCCCTGTGTTCAGCTGACGATGTCGCCCTTGACATGAACGCTAACTATCAGCAATCTCAGATGGAGCTGCACTGTGATAAAAGTGACAGCACAAAGTCTGCAGAGTTCTGCAAAAATGCATTCACCACTACCCCAAATGTGCCCACTCCCGTGCTCTCTGTTGGAGACTCTATTGCTGACTCAGTGCAAATGGCAACCAACCATTATCCAGATGTGTGTTCAAATGAAGTGGTAAACTCTTTTGAGAAAGATGGACCTGTTTGCACTGATACTACCCCGGAAGAAAATGAGCAAAGTGAAACCAGTGATTGGCTGGAGCTCTTTGATGATTCCATTGGGAAGCTGGTCTACATTAACAAAAGGACAGGACTCAGTAAATATGAAGCGCCTGTTGTGGAAGAGACCCAGGTTCCATGTACCACAGATGTCACCACCATGTCAATTAGTGTCATCTCTAGAAAAGGTAAGCTGTTCTGTATACCTACTCTTCACAGTAAAACATATCTGTTCAATTCCTTTGGGACCTTGTCCTGCGAATTAGAACGCTGAAGCAAAAGCCAAAGTATCTTTCGGAGTGCAGCTTCATGTATACAGAAATGCTGTTTTTGTATGTCATACTACACAGTTAATTGTGCTTGAATACGTCATTCTGAAATATATTCTGTTTGAAAATGCATGTGTAACATTTGATAGTCTTTTTAAGTAAGACAGCTTGTCTCCCCCTGTAGGGTTTGAGTACACATGCTACCCATTTCAGTCAGAGCTAGTGCTGCCGTTCCTGCCTAGGTCAAGAGCAGAGAGAGTACTTAGTTCAGGGCTTGTCCATACAGGTAAGATTCTTGATATTCATATTTTAGCAAAACACCTTAGGAAGTCAGCTATCTTGCTGTGTGCTCCTGTTTTAGCTGCTCTATATATCTAGAACACATTTAGCATTGCCCCCTGTGTTTTTTCATTCAGATGCTACAGAGGCTTCCAACTCACTTTCCTCCATGTTCTCTGAGTGGTCCAACCCAGTGTTTGTTCGACCTCCAGAGGTAACTATGAGCACATCATGTAGTGGTATAATCTAACAAAAGTAAAAGCTTGTGTGTATAATCTGTCAAAAACTGTTGAAAGTGGGACTATTTTAGACTACATGGATATGATGTAAACAGTAATGCTTTAGCTCATAGAGATTGCAATATTACACATTTATGAATAATTGCTGAAATTCTGCTCTTCATTTTTATTGTCATGCCATTAGAGACTGATTCCTCTTTTACATTTTACCATTCGTATGGGGCAGGTGGCTGTGGATGTGACCAGTGGGCAGGCAGAAGGCCTGGCAGTGAAGATCCACAACATTCTCTTCCCTTACCGCTTCACCAAAGACATGATCCACTCCATGAAGGCAAGCAACGATTAGAAGCCAGCTTGTGCTGGGTGATTTTGTTTCTTCACCTGAATTTCCATTACTGGTTTATGTAAAGCCTGTTGGCTGATGATGTCATTTGAATAAATTAGTGAGTTCATGCATTATCTTTTTTAGGTGGTCCATCAAGTGGATAAGAAGTTTCTTGCATGTCTGATTAACACGAGAGACATGGATGCAGAGAGTGGTGATTCTGAAGGAAAATTGCGTTTTATATTTTACTTGCATGTCTGTGTCATGCTTTTGTTTCTAGCCCAGCATCTTTTATGCTTTTCTGAGGTTGCCATGGCCAGTCAGTCAGTTCAGCTTTGATTTGACCACTTAATATTTCTGAGACAGTAGACATTTGGTCTGTCATTTGGCCTATACATAGTTATTGAAGTTGAGTATTCCGTTGTCTTTGAGGTAATCTTGTGTGTCCTTTGGAACTTCAGGAAACTTGCTGGTGTTGGTGGATCAGCATGCTGCTCATGAGAGGGTTCGGCTGGAGAACCTTATTACAGGTGAGACCAGCTTTTTGTCATGAATCATATGTCACACCTGTCACTTCAACAGGCACGCTGCTTAGTACACTTAAAGTCTGGCATGCCTTAAGAACAGCTGCTTCCAGTAATCCATACTATTGATCACTTTTTTGTCTTTTAAAATGCCCCACTTTTGCTCAGACGTAAGCCTTATTGTAGTCATATTACAATCCAGCATATAAGTCAAATTACTTTTCTATTTAAGAGCAATTTTGATCTACAAAGAGTAGCTAGAGAAAGGGTTCAGAGGTAGAAAGGTATATACTGTAAGAAATAGTGAGCCATGCAGGACTTTCAAGGGATACTACTTATTAATCAATATACAGGTATTTATCATAATTATTATGATTAACATAATTTCACATGGTGCCCTCAACATGGTGCAGAAGCTGTGGTCAATCAGACACTTGCACATGAAGTTTACTCCTCTTGTGAAAATACTGCATAGCTAGGCTCAAGTAATCTTTCTGATGCAGTGTCTTTACTGCTCTGCTTGTGGATGACACAATGAAAAGATACAGTAGGTGGCAGCACATGCTTTGGAAAACACAAGCTAGTTTACACTGTCCTGCATGCAGAGTATGAAGGAAGTTGTAGCAATGTGATGGGCCTGCAAATGCAACTGAGCATTTCACATTTGGAGGAAAAAATGTGGTTAAAAATAAAAATTTATTTGAAATGCAGTAATGAAATAAATACTCCAGTATATTGAGTTCAGTGGCTGAGTGTGGAGGAGCGCACAACAACAAGGTGGACCACAGATATGGGCATGTACCTATGGATGGGTATATGCAGCTGAGGGTTTAAATATCACCACAAAGTGCAGATGCTTCGGGTGCAGTGCTCCTTGTATGCAGGGTAGCTTTGGCACAATCAAGAGGCACTTAAATAAACATTTCAATTAGTAAATACCATTTTTTTCATGAGTTCATCGATGTCTAAGAAACATTTTCTGTCTCCCTGTAGAATCATATGAGGAAGACCCTGAGACACCTGGGCAGAAGCGCTTGTGTTCCTCCAGCGTGACTCCGCCCCTGGAGATTGAGGTCACAGAGGAGGAGCTCAGGCTACTGAGGTCAGTATGACTTCCCTTTTCGGCCCTGTGGTTGGTGAGGGTTTTAGATTGTGCAGACGTGCAGTTAGTAACTATGGTTGGCTTTACAGGTCCTGTCAGCCTTTCCTGAGAGGCCTAGGGCTGGAAATAAGGTTTTCAGAGACAGGGGACCCTCAGTTGCTCGTGGGGAAGGTGCCGATGTGTTTTGTGGAGAGAGAGGCCAATGAGCTTCGCAGAGGGAGGCATACTGCTACCAAGGCAATTGTGGAGGTGGCCTCTCATTTTAATGTTTTTCTTTTTCTTTTACCGTGTCAAGTATTTTTATTTGTGGAATGGTTCATATATTTATGCAAAGATTTCATGGAGCCTCATTTTGATTATTCCCTTGTGTATTTTTCTCACCTAGGAATACATTCGAGAACAGATTGAGGTGAGTTGAATTTCAGTTATAGTGTGAAAGCCAGTCTATTTATTGAGCTTTTTGAAAGCTTAGTGGTGCATTTCTTTGGTTAAATGTTGTTTGTATAAAATTATCATACTGAGTTTACAAGCTCATACATTGAAATAAAATTTATTTGTTGGCCATGATGCACCTCTCTTTGGAAAAGCGATGATTTATTGTACTCCGGATTGGAAAAAGAAAGGCAGTGACTCTTATTTCAGTTTCAGTATAGGGCAGAACGTCTTTTCACTCCCTGTGTCTCGTGTCTGCAGTTATTACGGTCTACAGGCCGGGTGAGAGGGACACTGCCTCTAACTGTCCTGAAGGTCCTTGCTTCTCAGGCCTGTCACGGTGAGATCACACAGTCCACAACCACATCTACTAACAGAACCTCCTGTCACGCTGAAGAGGAAAAGGGTGTACTGCCTAACATCTATCCCAGAGCTACTTCAGGTCTTGCTGGCCACCGTATCTGTAGGTATTGGCTCCAACCATGCACTACACCACCTGATTTCACTCATGAACTTACTTCCTGGACCAAGGAGGTTAAATCATTTCAAAATTAAGATGGTGTAGTGTGCAGTTGGAGTGAATACCCGCAGATGCTGTGGCCTGCAGGACCTTGGGTTACGTAGTGCCGATCTATCACATCTGTCCGTTCAGATCATTCGTACCACCTCCTTCCATTTGCCACAGCAGTGATGTTTTTGTTCTTGCAGGATAAAGCAAGGACCATGACGTAGCACCTCTAGCTTCTCTACCACTGAATCAAAGTCATTTTGGTTTGATCTAATGTTCTCGGGTGTACTGTTAACAGGAGCAGTCAAGTTCAATCACAGTCTGAGCATGGAGGAATGCTGCAGCCTCGTGGGCTCCCTCTCTGCCTGCCAGCTCCCATTCCAGTGTGCCCACGGCCGGCCCTCTATGGTCCCCCTGGCTGACCTGCTCCATTTGGATAACTATCAGCAGGTACACACAGGTTCAGCCAAACTCTGAGGCTTGGTGGGCCACTGCATATGTGTTAACTTATGGTGGTGTGCTAACATTTAGTATCTTATACTTAATATCATTATAATTGCAACCAAAATTGTGCTGTATTTTGAATCATGTGGTTTGCAATTGCCTTTAATACAAAATTGTTCCTCTGGAAGTGGAAAAGTAGATGTTTTTTTTAATTCATGGTCAGTTCGTACATCTTTCTTTTTTTTTGTTTTCATAGAAATCTCCCAAACCAAACCTCCGAAAACTCCGACGGATGTATCGAGCCTGGGAACTATATGGAAAGAAATAGTTTTTTTTAACTGATACAATGTAAAAGGTGCATTCCACAAACATCTTGTGGAGTTTCCTCAAGTATTTATTTTTGAGTTGCCATTTCAATGCAGATTATCTAATTTATTCATATTACCCTTTCATCACCCTTGTACACAATGGACCGAGAGTATGCATTTAAATCTTATCGCAGGTTCACCTTAATATAATTTCATGTGTTTCTCACATGTGTATATGCATGTGTGTATAAGGAGTTTTTACAAGACTGATTCTAAATTCTTGGTGCCAGTGAATCACTTTTTCTGGGTTTGTTTTCCAGAGAACAACTCAAAGACCCTTTGATGAATGAAATACTCAGATGTATGTAGCACTGAAAAAAGGACACAGATGGTTGGATTAAATGCTGTTTTTTAAATTTATTTACTGGGTTACAGCTCATGATCTTCTGGGTGGTAGAGTTCACTCATTAGACGGTAGATGTAGGAGGGAGCGTTCCCTCCGATGTTAGAGATGAACAGTGTGATGAGTTCGGGAGGCACGTAGTCAAACACAGGGCAGTGCACGTTCACCTTGGACAGAATCTCACCTGGAAAACAAATGCAGCAAGCCTTAAAAGGATGGTTGTAATATTACAAGCACCTGAATTCATAGCTCTTTGTTCAAAGAAGCTCATGAGAAATCCCCAAGTGAGCTTTTACTTTAGTCAACATGTCATGTAATTTCATTGCAGGTATAGGTTTTATGATTTGACCTATAGAGAACAATACCTTCTGTAAATGGAAGCACTTCCTGCGGGGATACGAATTTATGGAAAGTGTCCTCTTCATTGGGAAACTAGGGACACAAATAGGAAATCACAAATTCAAGTTCATTCTAGACTCTTTCACAACTTTGTTTCAGAACTGCATGTAACATAGTTATTCTGCATAAGCATCTGAAGTTACTGTGATGTCAAGTGGTCATCTTTACAGTACATAACCATCTGAAAGGTATTGAGAGTATACACAGGTCGGTTGCTGCGGCCTCACCTGTGGTGAGAGTTTGAACATTGGCGCACAGACAATGAGTGGGGTAGAGTGGTGCTTAGCTGCCAGTGCCAAGGTGTGGGTCCCGATTACTGCACGGAGTCCGCCATTAGCCAGCACTGTCTGTGTGCCAATAATGACCTGGACAGAAAATGAAATGACAATTAAATTCTTCATCCTTCCATGGCAGTATTACATTACCTCTTTCAAGGTTTTTTTTTATTTTTTAAAAAGGTCTTGCTTTTAACATGCGTGCTGAAGTGTCTATTATTACCTTGTTGACCCGAGACATCACAGCAAATATTGCAGCATCGGTGATGACTGTTGTTTCAATGCCTGCTTTGGAAAGGCTGGTCGCCATTTCATGGCCCTGGAGGGTGGGAAAAGATAAAAGGACAAGCTTACAGATGATTTAAAAATTAATTCAGAATCCTTTTTTTAGCTGCAAAATGTATTATTTTGTTGTACTTATCACCTTCAGCTGTTTGCATTGCATTGCATTAATAGTATTAATAATAATTACTGTTCACAAGAACTTATGAAAGAGCAGCTGTGTGTCTGGATGGGTCCATCTTGGATACCTGGCAGAAGGGTGCGCATTCGGCGACAATGACATGAAATTTTCGTTTGCGAGCTGCATCTTTAAGGAAGGCTTCCACGGTACGAGAGCGCCCTATGGTCATGATGACCTCGTTGGAATGAATGTGTTCCAGAGCTTGCATGGCGATGTTGTCTGTGGTTCCCTCTAGGTGACAGAAAAACAACTTTGGTCATTTTTATTTTAATCATGTGGCACAGTTGGATTTTACAGTTCCGTCCATAACTGTTTGGACAGTGACACAATATTTGTTGCTTTGGCTGTGTACTCCAGCACATGGGATTTGAAATTAACCAATGAATATGAGGTTAAAGTGAAGACTGTTGGCTTTAATTTCCAAGTATTTACATCCTTATGTAAAATAGTGAGCGAGTTCTGGAAAAAATGCTCATGGAGTATTAAGCAGAATGAAAGTAATGGAAAGAGAAAGTGTGGAGAAAGAAAGGAACTGCTCATGATCCAAAGCACACCCCCTCATCTTTGAAACAGGGTGGAGGTAGTTTTATGGCTTGGGCATGTATGGCTGCCACTAGATGGGCTCACATCTCTTTACTGATGATGTGACTGCTGACGGCAGCAGCAGGATTAATTCTGAAGTGTAGAGAATCATCTACTTAGATACAACCAAATGCCTCAAGGTGCTTCACCTTGCAGAAGGGACCCCAAACACATTGCTTAAGCAACAAAGGAGTTTTTCAGAACTAAACAGTGGACTGTTCTTGACTGGCCACATCAATCGCTCAACCTGAATCCAAATGAACATGTGTTTCACTTGCTGAAAACATGATTGAAGGCAAAGATCACCCCAAACAAACAGGAACTGGATTACATGCCTGGCAGCATCAGCAAGGAAGAGGCTACAAATCCTTTGCATTCGATGACCACCATAGACATCCACAGATGCAGGGTAGCCTCTTTAATCTGAAATAGTCATCCAATTACTTTTGATCCCCTAAAATGGGAGAATGTCCAAAAAGGGTGTAAATCACTGGATATGGATTGATATACCCACAAATTAAAGCTGATTTCATTTCAAATCCAACGTGCTGGAGGGTAGAGTCATAACAATGAAAAGTGAGTCACTGTCCAAATGCTTATGGATTGAGGTATATATTAAGTTTGAAAACAAGCCATTGGCACAAAGTGATTATAGTGTTCATCTGTTAACATACCAAGCTCTGTAAGGAGCTCATTTATAGCCTCAATCACATTGGATTTAAGCGGTGGGAAATGCTGCCTGAAATTCTCTTCATTCAGTCCACCAGATGTCAAGAGTTTGTGCAGCGATTCCTGCTGATCCGTCTCCTCGCTGCTTCCCCCCGACCTGTGCCCAAGAGGACGGAGAATTTACAGCAAAATCTTTGAGTCATACCATCTTAAATCCTTCAAGTCAGATGAGGCTGGAAGGCTGCACACAGGCAAGAGATGACGCATGAATGCAGAATAAGAGGGATCTTACGAAAAAAGGCGATTCTAGCGTCGACTGTGGATTGGGAACATGCCCACACATCCACGCTACACGGCAAGAGGCACCCACTCACCTGGCATACTCCTCTCTGATGATTTTCAAAACCCTACGCACCATATTCCCCACAGTGGTTTCTGATGGCTGGGCTGCTGTCATTCTTCTCCCCTCCTTGCGTATAATCTCCATGAGATCGCCTACATCAAAAGTACCAGAATTATTTAGGCCTACTATAACATGTAGGTGTAACTAGCGGTTGTACTATGACAATTGCCCACACATGCTATCGTCATGACATGACGCACATAGAGCGCTGTCATTTTCCAAGAGTTCCGTCACAACATTAACTTTATGGGGGGCGACTTATTAACCAATAAATGGTACAAGTGATTACTTACATAGCTAACATTAGCTAAATTAGCTACAAACTACCGTACCTACCAAGCACCTAACGCTAGCAGGCAATTATCAGGCGTTCTCACCTGCACTGGTCCATCGTGCCTGTGCTGTTATCCTTCGCAGCAAGGCTGCTGTTTCTCTCGCAGTTTCTCCTGATCCACGGAGAGGTCCTGTCCCACTCCCGCCCCGTTTCAGCTCTGCTATGAAGGCTTCCGTTCGCTCCGACAAATCAGTTTCCTTATCGGCGCCTGGCATATTCAGTATATGTTGCCTTGCTAATAGAACAGCGTTTTCACATAGCCAGCTTTGACGATTTAGACGCGAAAAGACCCGGAATTACTATGAAGTCACTATGAGAACACTTCCGGGTTACACACGTTCATTAAGCGACAGCTATATTTCGATAAACTAACCTCTATAGTTACCCAGAAAAATGTAACGGGCAAGATCATTATTCTTTAAAGTTATGCTGGAGAATAATAAATTAGAGTGTAAAATAAAAACGTCCGCTTCGTTATGACAGTAGAGAGCTGAACAAAAAATCATAGCAGTGAGTTAATACAGTAGTCCTAATTTACATAATGTGTCCTGCAGTGTTTAATAATTTCAGCCTGATTTTAGTTTACATCCCAGAATACCCAAATTTGTTCCTACTAGGGAAAAAGGCAAATCATTTACTAAGAGCGTGAGAGAAAAGTGATTTAAGGATGACCAGTCCATTGTTTGCAATGGTTACTTTTCAAAGTTGACATCTAAAACTGCAGTGTTTTATTATTTATCTTTGTATCTTAATTTAAAATAGCTTGTGGCTTCATAAATGTTGACATGGTACACATTTTCAAACCACTGTGTTACATAAGCCCAAAAAAAAAACAAGAAAGAAATTTTACACAATGTGGTCCTTTGGGTCTTAGACATGGTGTAACAAATCTTACGTTCAAGTACAAATTTGGTGTATTGGTCAACTCGATTTATTCATAGGTAGACTGCTGACATCTTTCCATATTTATGCATAAAACCCTGAAGACAATAAAAAATGGAGTAGGGCTCTAAAAACAATCATTGCGCATAGCAATGCGCTTCCTTTACCAACATCTGAAAAGGCTAAAATCCTCTGAAAATGGCATTTATAAAATAAAAAACCAGTAAAGATTCAGCGTTGGAAATTAGACCTACCTAATGCTTAGAACTGAGTGAAACAGTGCAATAAATTGATAGCATTTCAGTGGTAAATTTGAGTCCTCATGAAAGTGGCCATATCACACTTGTTCTTCATCAATCCTTTCGATTTATTTGCCGCAACTAGATTGGCTTCCCCGTCTCTGCTCTGGATGGTGGCTGGATGAGGCCACCAAGTGGACTGTTCTCCAGCTGGCACACAGCTTCACTCAATGAGCTTCTTTGCCTTGAAGAAGCGACGCAGGTAGAATACCTGCCAGGTGGCCAAGCCAATCAAACAGCACATGGAAAAGATGCTGAAGTACAAGACGCGTGCATTTGTTGATTCTGTGGGGAGAGAGACATAGCATGAGCAAAACAATGCAAAAGTGGTTTCTGCTAGAAGGCAGGGTGCACTGGTTTCACGGTAGTGATGCCAAGCATACTGCAGAAATCCAATGAGAAAGATTATATCCAGCTGTCGCTTTCTGACTATTCTTATTTTCACATTTTGGTTTCATCCAATCAATAGCCTGCTAACTCCTTTATGAAGCTTGAGGTTCACTTGAGTATAACCTGATGTACAATAACTGTTGAATTCAGAAAAGGAAGGAATTCTCAGATCGCAAAGGGAATAGTTTCCCTCATTACAGGCCCGCACTCATTCTTGCACAGCTCATACCGTTTGTGTCCCTCATCTCTTCCTCACGCTTCTTCATGTAGGCAAAATCATTCACGATGGACTCAGAGAGGTCCTCGAGTCGCCGCAGCTCCACCTCCAGAGGCTTCAGCTTCTCCACCTTGGCGATCTGAGTGGGGAAAATAAATTTTAAAGGGTTGATTCCTATAATGTAACTGGGATTCATTTCCACAGCATAGAGCATGTCCTAAATTAGGCTACATCCCATCAACAATAAGACATAACCTTGCAGGAAAAGAATGCATTGTGGTGTTGAAACTAAAATGACTCAAGGCCAGAGGGCAAAGCCTGTCAGCATGACCAGCTTCCCCAGCAGATGTCAGTGTTGGTCACAGAAAGAGTTGGCAGCTGGACACATTGCAGCTGTAAACTGACACACTTAACACAATTTGCCTGGTATGCAGACGGCACCACCCCCATTCCTCATACAAAACAGGCAGTCTCTTGGTCCGCCCCCCACTCCACTGCCAAACGGAACCCTGGCATTCAGTGCCAGTGAAGACTACAATACAACCAGACTGTTCCAAAAACAGGAGGGAAGCTGATTGGTGGAAGTACAGTAAAATGTAATCTCTCACTTGCACTCTCTCTTTCTCACGTGCACTCTATCATGTGTGCGCACTTTCGTGCATGCACTCACTCCATAAAATTTAAATAATATAATTGTCACAAATATTTTGCAATACTGCATATATGCATAACATTAATATTGCTGTAAACTATCAAAACAAAGAAAAAGAAAGATATAAAAAGGCTATATATCAATTTTATGTCACGTGACAGAGGTTTTGCAGGGAGTACATCGCAGAAAATCCAGCCATGTTAGGATATTTGAGGGCGTCACTGGATGGAGTTGATATGCTCGTTCACAGGCACACAATTTTAGGATGATTTTGGATTTATAAATGGATTGTGCATATGGACATTTTATAAATCATTTGTAAGACCATTTTAGGAAACAATCACACACTCACATTTAGGATGAATTCCAAAAAGATTTTATAAATGAGGCCCCAATGTTTCCATCAGCCAGTGCCTTATTGGGAACCAGCACCTCCTGCCTGCACTCACAGGATCTTCAGTCAGAGCAAACCCAAATTGGCCTGATCTGTGGCGTAGTAAGAAGCTGTGCTGGTCATCGTATGCTTTTTAATTGCTTAAAAGTATACGGTTTTAAAATTAATTCAAATGAAACCAGATGAAGCCAGAATTCGAATTATACGAGACCTATCATTTGCCGTTCAGCTGAATTTTGCACTAAACTCAACGCACATGTGAAAACACCCTTTAGTACAGTGTTTCTCAACCCTGGTCCTGAGGACCCACTGCCCTGCATGTTTTAGATGTCTCCCTGCTCCAACACACCTGATTCAAATGAATGGGTCGTCATCAAGCTCTGCAGAAGCCCGATAACGACCCATTCATTTGAATCAGGCGTGTTGGAGCAGAGAGAACATCTAAAACATGCAGGGCAGTGGGTCCCCAGGACCAGGGTTGAGAAACACTGCTTTAGTACACCAGGCCAACTCAGAAACCGGGACTCCCTAGCAACACTCCCTGAAACATATTAACATTAGTCAAGGGGCTCTTGCCAACTAAAACAAAACTGTATAACAAACAAATGAGAAAATTCTATCCTAAGTTTAATATTTTACCTGAAACCAGGTTAATCAAAACAAAAACATTTTAAGAACTTTGGATTTGAGTAACTCAGAGTTTCAGCCAAAGTTATATTTTAAGTCAGACTACAATTTCCTGCTTTCACAACATATTAATATAGAAAAATACAAAATATAAAAAAGCCTCTTTCCTTTTTCCTCGAGTTGACATAACAATTTCATGCCAACTTCCCTTCCTTTTTAAAATCCAATTAAATAATAAACCTTTTCAAAACTCTTCTCCTGATTAAATTAGCCTCTTTAAAATTACTCCATCACAAATGACAATAAATGTCCTGCCAATAGCTGGCAGTCTGGTTCCCCTCCAGTAGTGACTTTGTCACTTGGTGACATTTAAACAAGCTGGGGATCATACTGTCCTTCAGGAAAACAAATGTACAAATGGACATATAGTCACATGCCGTTGAAATTCTTTTTGATATGAAAACTTCAGCACTGTAGCCAATTTGCACAAATACCATCCAGCATAAATTCACACCAGACCTGTGCACGGCAGAGATCAAAAGGCTAGAGTGGCTGGCAGTGGGCTGCACTGGCTCTGGTCTATCCTGGCCCCGTTTCCCCACTAATCACTTACCTCTTCGTAATTCTTTGCCTCTACACCATGTTTCATGTCCAAGTTAACCAGCTGGTCTTGGACTCGCCCAGTTCCTGGAAACCAGAATGAAAAAAATTTATTGTGAAGGGGCTAAACATTCTGTGAAACGACAACCCCACCACCACCAAAAAAATAATTAAAACTAACTCTTACACACACACACAAATACAGAGACAGACAAAGAGAGGGACACACAAACACCAGACCTCTGTCATCACCATCACCTATTACCCAACTAAACACAGGAAGATTATGTGCACCAATCTACACTGCCTGGCCAAAAAAAAGTCGCTGTTTGGATTTTTTTGGACAGTGCCCACTGTACAGGCCTCTGGAGGCAGTGTTATGATCTGGGGTTGCTTCAATTGGTCAGGTCTAGGCTCAGTAACGTTATGTGGCAATAAAAAAAAATGGCCATGTACTCACCCATCGGGGATTTGCTTTCAAAGCAAACTTCAAACATATCATAATCCTCTGTCGTGAAGGCAAACTTTCCTTTTGAAGCATCTTCTTTTGAATAAAGGATGTGCCCAGAGGAATCAGTAATCTTAGAAAAAATAAGTATATAAACATAAATTACATGCACAAGTGAAGACAAGAACATTTCCTTCACTTAGGCTATAGACTATTTACAGTTGGTCAATATCCTGGTCTGCATACAGCAAATCTAAATAAACAGAGAACAAATTTGTGATATGTTTTCGTACTAAAGTAATGAAGATTTGGTTGCTTTACATTTCAAGTCCCTTTTTTGCATATGTTTTTGGAATAGGACCATAACACAACACAAGGCCTGTTGACCATACTTTCCTCCTTTCATGGAGTAGGGACCTCTTAATTTGCTATATCGTGGTCAAATAACAAAAAGTGGCCACTGTCATTCCTCTCTGGATCGGTTTCTGGTCAGCCCATAAAAAAGTGTTTTTGTCACCACTCTAGCAAATTGTTCAATTATAAAGTAAACCTAGCTAAAAAGATCAAAATCCATTTTAAAAGTATGTGGAAACCTGAACATCACACCCATATGTATTTGTTGAACATCTCATTCCAAAACCATGAGCATTAATATGGAGTTGGATCCCTCCTTGCTGCTGTAACAGCCTCCACTCTTCTGGGAAGGCTTTCCACTAGATTTTGGAACATGGCTGCAAGGATTCACTTCCATTCAACCACAAGAGCATTAGTGAGGTTGGGCAGTGATGATGGTCGTAAGGCCTGGCTCGCAGTCGACATTCCAATTCATCCCAAAAGTGTTTCATGGGGTAGAGTTCAGACTCTGTGCAGGCCAGTCAAGTTCTTCCCCACCAAACTCAGAAAACCATTTCTTTATGGACCTTGCATTGTGAACGGGGGAGTTATTATGCTGAAACAGAAAAGGGCCTTCCCCAAATTCTCAAGAATGTCATTGTATGCTGTAGCATGAAGATTTCCCTTCACTGGAACTAAGGGGCCCAGCCCCAACCATGACAAACAGCCCCAGACCATTATCCGCGTTCACCAAACTTCACAATTGGCACTATCCGGGCCAGTACAGTTGGCACTATTCATTCCAGCAAACCCAAATTAGTCTGTCAAACTTCCAGACAGTGAAGCGTGACACATCACTCCATACACCGCGTCTCTAATGCTCCACAGTCCAATGCCGGTGTGCCTTTCATGACTCCAGCCAACACTTGGCATTGCGCATGGTGATCTTAGGCTTATGTATGGTGGCTTGGCCATGGCAACTCATTTCATGAAGGTCTTGATGAACAGTTCTGGCGATGACACTGTTTCCAGAAGTAGTTTGTAACTCTGTAGTGCGTGCTGCAACCGAAGACAGATTATTTCTACGGGCTACAGGCTTCAGCACAAGGGCGATCCAGTTCTGTGAGCTTGTGTGGCCTACCGATTCGCAGCTGTGCTGTTGTTGCTCATATATTTAAACTTCACAATAAGAGCGCTGCAGTTGACTGTGGCAGCTCTCGCAGTGTAGACATTTGACTAACTGACTTATTGGAAAGGTAGCATCCTATGATAGTGCCACGTTGAAAGTCAGTGAGCTCTTCAGTAAGACTCATTCTACTGCTAAAGTCTGTCAACGGAGATCGCATGGCTGTATGCTTGATTTTATGCACCTGTTAGCAATGGGTGCGGCTGAAATAGCCGAAACCACAAATTAAAAGGCGTGTTTACATACTTTTGGAAAGGTAGTGTATTATGGCAGTAGGCTAGTCACTGACTGAGACCTACAGCACCTAATACTGTAGGTCACTTAAAAACTACATTACATTACATTACAGGCATTTGGCAGACGCTCTTATCCAGAGCGACGTACAACAAAGTGTATAACCATAACCAGGAACAAGTATGACGAAAACCCTAGAGAGAAGTACCGGTCCAAGTGCAGGGAACAACCGCATAGTTCAACTTGGACCCTGAAGGTTAAACTGATTAACACTAACACAACGAGAACGGCAACAACGCAGTCTATGGAAAAAAAATACAAGCAGTAGTTAAGACAGTTAATGCACCTAAGTCACCTACGAAACAGCTGCCTAGTTACAACCCTAAGCTTACAGTCATTTACAGGGGGGTAGGGAGGAATGGGGAGAGGTGCAGCCTGAAGAGGTGAGTCTTCAGTCGTCGCTTGAAATGGGTCAGTGTCTCAGCTGTTCTGATCCCCCACGGGGAGGTCATTCCACCATCGTGGGGCCAGAACAGACAGGAGACGTGTTCTGGAAGTGCAGGTGCGAAGAGGGGGAGGTGCCAGGCGTCCTGAGGTAGCAGAACGGAGGTATCTGGCTGGCATGTAGGGTTTGAAACTAAACTTGGTTTTTCACAAAACTTCGGTGTCATAGATATTACTGTAAATAAAATGGTGGAAATAACTGTGCAAATACTGACTAAATATTTACGAAAATACGGTAACTTTATTTTAGGCCTACTTAGATTATGGTGCATTGAACCTACTTTTTTTTAAATTGTGAAAAGCAGTTTGACGGATCTCGGAGACATGGCTAATTCCAACATTTTTTGGAAACAACCCACAATAAATACATTTGGATATTAACATTAGTGGCGTAACCTAAAAATGATTCACTTTGAATAACGTTACTGAATATTTGGATATTTCGATGTCACTCTCCAACCGTTCCTGTACGGTAGCCTACAAGCTACGTCAGTGTAAACCTTTTCGCCGGTTGAGTCTTGGCGTTTAAAGTGACGTGTAACTTGCACTTAAGGGGCAGCATATCAGTTTAGGTTAACAAACCATTTTAAAAAACACCCACAGTGTCTGACAAATAATGTGAACTATACCCTAATATACTCTAACGTTGTGCACTTACAGCTAACTGGTTTGATTTTGCATTTTCACGGGCAGTTTGGCAGTCAAGAGGAAGCTCGCTAAAATAATTTCATAGGTATAATAGTCTAGGCGAAAAGTGCATTTCCGCGATGAAATATTAAGTTTACTTTGGGTGGGGTTGCAGCAGATATCATGCAGGCTACTGCACAGTCCCTCATACTTAATTCTTCTTTCTATCAATTTTACGGGACGCTTTCACATAGGCTAGTTTGCTAACTAACTACAGCCGCAGTTAGCTATAGACTACTATTCAATTCTGGACTGCATCACTCTCACACTCACCTTAAGATTGGTCTTGGTGTTTGGCTGCTCAGAAACATCGTAATCACCGGTGACCAATACGTCTTTATGGATCTCTTCCCGTAAACATTTCCGAGAATTTACGGATAAAAAGAAAGAAATCGGAAACACCGATTCAAAAAGCAGAGGGAAAAGCACTAAGAAATAAAACCGAAACATGGCTACTGAAAACCGGGGCCACATTCGTGTACACCACAGAACTGCGGTGCACAGTTAGTTCCGCGTAATACACAAGTAATACAGCATTAGCTCTAGCTAAATAATGCTGAGAAGGTAACGCAAAAAATAAGAGCGCTATCTCTGACAGGGAGGTGAAATGCATAATTTGAAACATTACTATTTTCATACATACATAACAGTGAGCTCCATAATGTTTGGCACAAAGGTATATATCTTTTTTTATATCTATCTACATACTCCACGATTTTAGATTTGTAATCAAGCAATCCCATGTAATTAAAGTGAAAATTCTCAACTTTTCTTTGAGGGTATTGTTATACTTTTTGGTTTCACCATGCTTAAATTGCAGGACTTTTTGTACATAGCCCCCGCCCCCATTACAGACCATAATGTTTGGGATATGTTATGGAAATGACAGTAGTCATGTTTATTCTTTGTTGTACATACTTTGCATGCATTGATAGTTTGAATCATGTGACCAATAGACCAATCACCAGCTCCTGAGCATCTTCTCTTGTGACCATATACTCTAAGATGGGGATGCGCTGGCAGGCCTGTTCTGCGGCCATCTTATTTACGAAAGACTGACATGATCCTATATAACAGATTAATTTACTGTAAAACAAGTCTTTCGATTTTTTCTAGATTATATTATTTAGAGTTGTTTGCTATCTCAGACATGGAAGTGTTAGCAACCCAGTGACCACAAGCACCACAGTACCATTACGTGAACTTTACTTTACTTTAGCTATATAATGGCAGTAGAAATTGCAGAGCATGCTCTAAATTCATAATCATTATTTCTTTAGCAAACTGTTTCTGGAAACTGATTAAAACTGTCTTGGCCTGAAACATGCAAGGTTGTAGGGAATCCATTGATGAATCTAGCCTGTGTTGAACAACCCAAAAATACACAGAAGGTTCTGGCTTTTCTCTGGTTATTACAGCTTTCCATGTGAGAATATAGTTGACACCCTAATTCCTAACACCATAGACACATTATTCATTTTTAGTATCAGATCATTGTGTAAACGGTTTACTTCAATAAATACAATTTAAAAGAAATAAAAGGAAATATTCAAAGGAATTATTATTTAGCATCTAATAAGGTCTTGGGAGTATATCCACATTCCAAAGTATGGCCTTGCTACTTTAACTTTCAATCCTTCAAACTAGCTAGTATTTATATTTTTAAACATCCAGTGTATTAACTATGTTTCTCGTTTTTTAACATAAAATGTATTTACTGTTGCAACTGGCTTGGGGAATTTCTGTGGTAATTTGTCTTTTGGAAAAGTAAAATGCTATTGAGGTAGGCCCTCCATTCATTTAGCAACAGTGCTACTTGACTTGGCTAACAGCATTCCCATACCAGCGAGTGTAAATGGTGTCTTTACAGAAACAACATACATTTGCTGCGAATGCTTCGAAATTCGAAGCTGTGAGATTCTATAATCTATAATTATTCTAGTTATATGGTAACATTTGTGGTTAATGTTGACATTGCAACGCATAGGTTACAACGCCACCAGAATGCCACTAATGATCTTGAATATTTCTCGAAATTTCCACAATGTTACAAGGCACAGCTACATATGGGCACGGATGTTACGTAATTACGTAAACGTTGCTAGGTTACAGAAAATATAGGAAAACATATCACGCATGACGTACTGACGCTAACGTTCTGACGTTTTCCCGTGATCTTCAGTACAGACTGCTAAATTTTTCGTATAGTGGGGTAGCCGTCACGCCAAATTTCATCCGCCCTCGAAATAGCCTACGGTTTGTCGGGTTTGATTAATTTAGACGTATTCCAGGTCTGAGTTTTGAAGATCGTCCATTTTTAACAGGAAACAAAACAAAAAAACTTTTAATTGTACGTGTAAGCAGCAGTCACTTGTCTTTATGCAAGACACCATCAGCTTCCGTGTGCTTCCTTATTGCTTTTAAATGGAACAAAATCATTGTACTCAATGACGTTGTTATGTATCTGAACCAATAAACCACAGAAATATGCATACGTTTTCAAATATTTATTGTCGGTAACTGACTAAACAATAATTTTGCTCGTGATAAGCATCAGCATTAGGTCTCAAAAGTAAAATATTAACCTATAACTTAAATTATGTACATCATACAATCATACATGTTACATGCGTTTTCACAGAAAACTTTCTCCATATTTAGACCACTCAGACTATGGTAAGACACAACATGTATAATATTAAACCATGAGCAACAGCATTAACCAGAAAACGAAAATTTCAGTTTTGTAATAGAATGACTTTCCCAGGGGGGGACTTCCTGACTTTAATTTTATTATTCTTTTTTTTTTACATTTTAACTGTTTTATCACCATTGTTTCGTGCACATTTAATAAACTGTAGTCAGCTAATATAACTATACAACCTTGCACCAATAATGCACAAAACTACAATAGAATTTGTAGTAGGCCTATTAATAAATAGGATTAACATGGTATAATGTGACATGCTTTAGATAACAGCAGTCAGAATACATGAGTTTGAATTTCATACATGCTTTTTTGTCACATACTTGAAAGCAGCAAGTATGATTGATATTTAAGCATAATCTTTTCAGCAAGTCCATGGCATAGCCCTGTGATCTGTATGTCCTTAATGATATTGAATTATAGAACCTGGAAGCTCATTTTAGCTTCACAAGGCAAGCAGGGTGGGAGAGCTGAGGGAGTCTGAAGACTGGTCATTGCTGTTACTTCCTCTTCTGTGGGCTCCTCCACATGTGGCAAGGCCATTGTCCTCTGGGTAAGTGAATACAAATGAAGAGGTGTATGTTGTACAAGAAGGGGTGCAGGTTACCACTGGCGTGCACAGAGGCTCAAAGTCATTAATGGATGGCATGCACAGGGCTTCCCAATCTGGCACATTGAAAGAGCTAGACAGGTCAGTGTCAGGAACAGACTGGGCAGCATCAGATGACTTCTTCAGTGATTCCAAGAGGTCCAGAGACTCCTCAAAGGAGCTCTCTAGGTCGGATATCCCAGTCATCAATGTACTAGCCTCAGTGGCAGAGCTGGATGTGAAGAGGGATGATTTGGTAGAGATGGTCTCAGTTTCCTTAAGGACAGAGATGCTGGAGATTGTACTCTGGGTCTGGGAGGTCAGGTCTGCCCCTAGACTGCGCACAGGGGAGATGGAGGCCTCAAGAAAGCCAGTGTCAAAGTCTGCAGGAATCTTGCATACAGGCTTGTGGGCTGCAAGGATGAATTCCAGCTTTTCCCTCTCTTTCATCAAACTGGCAATTTCATTTTGCAGAGAAGATTTCTGATCTTCTAAAGTATCAGTTTCCTATGAAGGGAAAGGAAGAAAAATGTCACTTAGTCTTCCTGTAATTATGCATACATGATGTTGTAGTTAATATTCAATCAAACAACTACCACAATTTAAAAAGGACTTACAGCTTGTAAAGTATCAGTGAGTTCTCGTCTTCGATTGCGGCATTTTGCAGCAGCCATCTTGTTCCTTTCTCTGCGGATCATCTTCTTCTCTTCCTCCTCAAGAGACAACTAAAGCACAAAACAGGAAACCATTAATTTTGAACAACAAATTATTCCAATGCAGTTTCCCTAATCATCAGTTAATTTTCCCTTCCTAGAAATTAAAAGCAAGCCTCAGGAGCCAATGCCTATATAAATGTATTGCAGGCTCTCAATGACATGAGTTAATCTGCTTACTGCATTATGCCATCCCAACCTGTTCTTTACTTCTGTGGCAAGGAAACAGCTGCACAGATATGTAGGGACTCGTGTGTGAAGGAGCATCTTTAATTACCTGTTCAGTTTTGCCTCTCCTGCCAATGTTTCTTTTGATTCCAGCAGTCTTGATCATCCCCACCCTGGTGTAGTCAGAGTTTGTACGCTGAACATTGTATGGATGGACTAGGTTCTGAGAAGGTGCTACAGAGGAGATGGTAGGCTGGACCATCCACTGAAGGTCTGGAGTGGTAGAGATGGCGGTGACAGTTGGAATAAAAGAGGCACTTGCGATGGAAAGATCAGTGAAGTCCTGTACAGAGGGGGGAAAGTATGAGTGCTTTTGTAGAAAATGTATAACATTGCATAAAATTTCATTTTAATAATTGTATGGAAGAGTTTTGAGTTCTTAAAAAATGAAATAGAAAATTAAATAGGTCTCTCTGGCCTATAATAAGGCAAAAGTTAACCATTTGTAAGCAAACATTCCCAAGTCATGCAAATTACTTCATGCACATGCAACTTCTGGGGTGTTCAGAATGAATGAAAATATAAAATTAATATAGTATGTGTTTTCTTTATAACTGAAATAACGCACATGTCTAGCCTTTTTATAGAAAAAAAGAAAACAACGTTGACTACGTGATTTTGCCAAATTACTAAACTGTGTAGTCAAATGCTAACATGTTAAATGCTAACAGAGTTCTTACCACAAAATATAAACGTAAACGATCTAGTTAATATCTAAAATTTAAAATATCTTAATATCTTACCAAAGACTGATTGACAGGCGAGCCCACACTGGAATACGAATCAGCTGGAGATGGGTAGTAAGTACGGTTGTCGCCGGCCGGGGAAGCAGTGCTGCAGCGGGAAGAGGAGTCACACTCCGTGCCCAAGCCTGAATACATCATCGCTGTAGCAATCCTACGGTAAACTTATCCAGCACAGAAATAGTTTCAAGCGACGGTTATGTTTGGTTGCCTCGGACTTGGATTCTCAAGGTTGTCCTTCCTCCGTCTTTTTCGGAATTCACTGTCAAATCTGATCGCAGTAAGAATACTTCAGTAGCTCCGCGGTTGCTTGAGTGATTCTGTCAACTCTCACGATCGGGGAGCCTTTTATACTTTTTCTCAGACGACAAAAAGTTACGGAGTCAAACCCACATCGCCGTAGTAACGGGGGGGGGATCTCTAGTGAAATAATTAAAAATTGTATTTACTTACTTCAGAAACCACTAACTACTACAGACAAAATAAAGATCACTTACATTAAAGGCATTGTAATATACATATCTATGTGTGTTAATATACAATCAAGTATAATATCATCAGAAATTTCACATTTTTAATATAACTATCCCCTATTCTCTGGTACATGGTACATTCTAGAGCAGGGAATCCCAATACGTAATTATCCTTATATGGAATGCATCCTGTGAAATGGGCGGGTCACTGCTGGGAATCGTACAGAGCCACAGAAACAAAGTAGGTCTTCTGTAATAGGCGGGCAGATACATTCGTAAGCCACACAGAAAAGTGTTTGTTTACTTTTTTTTAACATGCATTTGCCTCACGTGTGATATTTTTGCTGTTATACAAATCCAGTGTATGAGAAATTGTAATGTCAAACAAAATGTCACGAATGGAATAATAGTAAAGATGTTTATTTTCATTTGGGCTAATTTCTTAAATTTGCAGAAATTGTAGTAGTCATATTATATGACAAACTACAGAATACATATATTGCTCAACACAACAGTAATTATGTCTGAAGTATTATAGATTACCTTTCAGCCATTTTGGCCATGATCTTGGCTTCAGTTATACACCAGGAGAGAGAATTTGGCACTCATGTTTCTTGCATCATAGAAAATTTACCCCTGGGCAATGTTTGTACCTGAGGTGGGTGTGCCTGGTAGCAGAACAGGTTTTATCAGGATTGCTGCATTACCTATATCTTTTTTTCCATCATATGACTTCTGTTGTTAAACAAGTGATTCCCAAGAGTGTTCCCTGCTTGTCAGCTGTGGGAAATCCACAAATATTAATATTCATATTCATGTAGTCTTTAGAAAAATACAAATGCAATTCCCAAGATATTCAAGATATATTACAAAATGATATTTGGAGGTTGATTTCTCTCTGTCCCCTCTTTATTTTAACTTTTAAAAAGCAGAGATCAATTCAATCAGCCTAAAGTAGGCTAGACTATATTATATTCTTTTGAGACAATTGCTTTTTTTAAATTTTCATTTTCATACATCAAGTATTGTTTCTTTGCATTTCATTTTGGCATTTAGCAGATGGTCTTATCCAGACTCACTTATTTATTTATTTATTTATTTATTTATTACAAACAATCCATCTATACAACTGAAAATTTGAACTGAAAAAAATCAGCTTCTGAGTTGCATGCCAAGTCACCTAAACGTTATACTACACTTTTATTCATTAATTGTTTATTTATTTAGTGAATTTATTGCTAAGTAAATATGTCGTCTCAGCTTTTCTGAAGGGGCATACATACTTGTGTTTATAATAAACATCAGCTGTCGCCATGGTAACGTACCGTCCCTACGTGCAATTGACGTTGCATAATTATGCAGACGTCGACGTAAAGCCCGTGGAGGACGGTGTATAGTGAGGTAGAATGTGGTTGATTTCGCTTTTGCGGAAGCATTGTTTTGAGGATACGAAAGTCAATATACCTTACGTTTAACTATTTGGTTTGGTTTTATCTAAAGCAAGCCAATCCATACTTGATGAGGCTACTTTTCGTTTGTTGTGTCAAAACCAAGCCAATGTGTTTTAGCTGAAAACTGTTTTGTTGTGTTCGAACTTGCTAGTCTCAACTAGTCATATAGCAACCTCCTTCCACAACTAAAATATTTAATACCCGATTATTTTATCGTAATTACGCAGCATCCTTGCGCTCTGAAAGATAGTTTTAAATTAAATTAGCCTACTTCTTTCGAATGACGTAAGCACAAGGCTGCAATAGATAGCCTGTTTCTCCTACATACACAAATATGGAATAATTCGAAATTGAGTATGCAGATAACGCTAGCGTATAAACAGTATGCACCTACATGTTTATTAATAGCGGTGCCTGTGAAACCTTCATAAGCTAATGGTCGCCAAATATGCAAAATACAGTTTAAACGAAAGAGAATTATACACTTCAGGATCTTGGACTTTCAGTCTCTTAAATATTACCTTGCTTAAAACGTAGTTTTGTATAACACACGTTTCACGTTGGGTGGTCTCTGTTCATTTCATAAACTACCACTTTTCATATATATATTAGAGCTTTACTTTCTCGAATCGTAGGTGTTACGTTAACACGGGAGAAGCCTATAATCCTTCTCTACAAAGAGAGCATTATGCCTGATGGACTAGGCTTCCACTTGCCAGTAGCCTAGAGGGCGTCACTGCCGGGAAACACTCCTTCATGCATGTCATTCATATGGAAGGCCCATTTTCTGCAAGTAGGCTTCCAAATGACATCATGCTTACATGTCGATCTGCAAGATGTATTTTCAAAAACAAGTGATGTCACATTTACTATGCAGGCAAGGGGCAGCCTTGATCCGCTGGTGAGAATATTCGGGCAGTCATTGTTATTTGACATCAAATCTTTAGCCTATATGAGATTTCAGCATAAATTATAAAAATGTTCTAAAAACGTGCACGCCATTACATACATTGCAATAATGATTAAATTAATAAGCAATTATATGTGTGCTTATTGCTCCATGAGGCCTCATATTTTCATACAAATGTTACTAGATCATAACTGTAGTTGTTTTTATTGTTTATTTCCTCTGATGCGTTTCAATCGCTTCTTGTATTGGTAATGGACTGAGCACCCTACCACTATACACTGAAACTAAAGGAGCTCCTCTGTCTTGAAAATCTGTTTCACAGAAATGTCAACACCGAGGTCAAAATAGAAATCTGTCAGCAAGTAAACCATGCCCATGTGTATGAAGAACTTAGAAATCTACCGTGAACTATTAAATAAACACGTGATGATGATGGCGACTGTAGCCAGCAGAGAATTCAAATTAAAATTTGAACAAAATCGCGATTATATTCCTGCCATACAAAGGATCAAACACGTTTCTGCGGCCACTATCTCATGCAATTCCCGGCAATTTGAGGGCACGTGAACAGGATGTGCATATATGGTATGCTGAATGTTGTGTTTGATTGGACGGCTGACCAATGGTATGTAAATGACCGTAGCTCTATTCTTTGCAGTTTGCCAGAGCCAATTGTTCAGGACGATTATCTCACACGCAAGATGGGATAATAAAGCGGACAATATAACATTGTAATGTTCTTCCCAAAATCTAAATTACGGTCACATTGATGCTCTCCAATCACTGTGACTTGCTTTTCACGCAGGCTATTTTTAGAGCCGTTTAGTTCCTTTGTGTTGCTTTCAAGTTCGATAATACGTTTTAATAAAAATATTTTTTACATGGAGGAACGTGCATATGGTAAGATACTACATTTATCGCGAATTATGTAAAAATGTATTTTTGCATTTTTATATTTTTCGTATAGCACCCATGTAAAAAATATTGAGTTGTCACATCCCTGATGTCTAATACAAATAAATAAATAATCACATTGAGCTATAACGCTGTATCGATATACAATAGCCTATAAAATGCAAATATAAAAGTAACATTGCCGTTTAAATACACTTCTGCCATAGTAACATATTTTGAGAGCAGTGAAATTATTTTGTGAACAAAATCACATTATTACACTTAATCATTTATATTGTGCCTCACTGTCCATTATTTTGGTGATGGTGAAAAATATCTCGAACCATGATCAGAACTGCAGTGTGACATCTGGACAGAATCTTCATTCAGAGAATGACAAACCATTAATACCGAAAAGCATACTTAAAGCATGCATACACTCATAAATACAGTTTTCTGTATCTGAATCGTAATATTCTAAATTCAATTACTTTTTAGCGTTTATTTGAGCTGCGCGTGGGTGTAACATCTGTATACCTTTCAGAACTGACATGATTCACGTGATGTGATAACACTATTCCTTTCAGGGGTACTAGGGGTATGCTGTTGTTGTAAATTACATGTTTTATCTTTATTATATGCATTGTAATATGAATTAAAACACTGTGTTCAGAAGTGAAATTATAGTGTAATTAAATATTGGAGTTATATTGAAAAGAAATGGGTGTTTGCTTTATCACTGAAACCGCTCCCCTCCAAGAAAATGGTACAGCCTTAGCGCACAGATTTCATTCATAAAAATCTGGCACAGTATATAAGGAGGAGCTAGGAACTAATTTTCAGATACCAGGTTTATAAACCTGGTGGAAGGCATTGGGTGGACTGCGTAGAAACGTGTTGTCTGATAGTATAATAGGCTTCACAAAATACAGAAGGGTTGCAGTTCTGGTATTATTACCGCTTGTTGCCGTATTCTAAAGAGATGTTTCCAAACTTTAACACCGACTACGATTCTTCGTCTCGCTGCAGTACCGCATCTCCCGTCGGGGACACCCTTTCGCATTACCAGCAGTCACCAGCTGGTTCGTTTTCCAGCGCTTCGGCTTCTCCGATGGAGAAGACACAGGTACGGAGTCAAAATGTTAATCATGATTGCTGACTTTTTGCAATCCCATTGCATTGACCATATACAAGTAGGCCTGTACAGCACGCAGTACACCTGAATAGTACATTTTTTTGTACTTGCAATAAAGATGCTGACGCTCGCGCACATGGACGGTCATAACTAACCTATTTTAGGTCAAATAGATGTGTAGTTACATAAACTCCCTTGGGTTTTGAATAATTCCCATCAGCTATTACTTTATTATTGTATCTTATTGCATTGATATTAGCTAATCATTTTATACGTGTCTATGCAACGGAGCGGCTTTAACATTAGTATATAGATGAATGAGCAATAATGAACTTAGCACTATCACTTTGTACACGATGTGTGTAACCTACCCTTATATTGTATATTCAAAGCGGGTCCAAAAGGGCGGAGGAGAGAATGTACGCTAGGCTACTGTCTTTTCAGACGACTGCTCACATTCTCAAATAGCATTCAAAACAATGTAAATATTCTGTTGGTAAGGCAATGTGACAAAGGTAAGGAAATCATATTAGGTCTCATTAAGTGACACCATAAAATATGTATAAAACTGTTGTTATTTTGGTAACATTTGTTTTCAGTTAGAATGCCTATTTGTACAGCTGTTCATTGAAGGAATAGAATCATTCAGGAGACTCCACAGCAGTTTTGCGTCAGTGTCTACGTCAGCAGCAATTAAAAAACCTATTATTGATCGGGAGGGGGCTATTTTTGGTTCATTTGATATATTTAATTAACATGATTAAATCAAATATGATGCACACTGTAACTGGGAATAAACTGGGAATATTATTTTCAGCCTATTGGGAAAATTAGTCTGCACTACGAAACCTTTCACATGAAACGGTTTACTCCCAAAGGAAATTCATCTGACGAGATTATTATATTTGTTGCGTTTTATCTGATACGTTTCAGCTGCTTCTGCTGCAATGGCACTGGAATGTTATTTGCCTAACATCCCAGGCGTTTACAGCACGCGTTTCGATAAAGCATTGAGGATTGATTTGACGACCTTCCATTTTGCCCATGTTTCAACTTAAGTTTTTTTTTTTTTTTTTTTTTGCAGGAACTTTGTACAGAAATAGATATTTCAGGGGGTCCCTTTGTTCCGACTGTCACTGCAATTTCAACTACCCCGGGTTTGCAGTGGATGGTCCAGCCGACCATGATCACGTCTGTTTCCCCATCTGTGGGTACACTTCAAACCTATAAAGCACAGAGCTCAGCCCAGGTGACTAAAGCCAGCGCGAGTAGGGGGCATACCACTGCCAGAAAAGGGAAAACGGAGCAGGTAATTTTAATTTACTGAATGTAGGCAAATCAGACAGAACAAAAGTCCATGTTAAACTTGCTGCAAAATATAATTATTGCCAACAGTGCAGCATTTTCAGGCATATACTTCTGAGCTGTGTTTTGGCTCTGTGCCTCAAATGGGCATTCAATTTATATTCAGGACATGGCGAGTCTGCAACAGCGGTCTATTTTTAGACACACTGCAGGGAAGGATACATTTGCCACTCTTTTCAAAGGATGAATTGGGACAGAAATCAAAGATGCAGGGATGAAATGGTCAGATTCTTCAGGAATTCTTCTTTTTTTCCCTAAATCAAACAGCTTTCTCCAGAAGAGGAGGAGAAAAAGAGAATCAGGAGAGAAAGGAATAAAATGGCTGCAGCAAAGTGCCGCAATAGACGAAGGGAGCTCACAGACACTCTGCAAGCTGTAAGTAAACCCATCTCTTGGTAACATCAAATTCTCTTGTGTAAACAGTCCATCCAGAAATTGTGCATTTAAATGAGTTAATACATAGCCCACTTGCGGTTCTTTTTGTATAGGAGACAGATGCGCTAGAAGATGAAAAGGCAGCTCTGCAGGCAGAAATAGCCAACCTCCTGAAGGAAAAGGAGAAGTTGGAGCTTATTCTGGCTGCACATAAACCGGCCTGCAAAATTGCAGAGGACATTGACTGTATCTTCCAAGAGCCCATTGGTTCCCCCCAGCTGCTCTCAGCTCTAGGAAATGGCAAGCTCCCTGAAGACAGCTCAGTGGAGTCCACCACACTCCAAGATTCTGAGGACTCCAGCTTCCCCACCACAGCCATCTCTGGGAACTCCAACATCCTGCTCTGCTCCAGTGCTGAGGTGAATGTTTGTGAGCTAGAGCCCTCCTTGGATTTGAAAGAAGAGCCCCTGGAGGACCTTCTCCCTGGCATGGAGAAGTCCTCTCTGGAGACAGCTCGCTCTGTCCCGGACATTGACCTGAGCAGCTCTTTTGGGGTGACAGATTGGGAAACCCTCTACAAATCAGTGTCCAGTGACCTGGAACCCCTGAGCACCCCTATTGTGACTTCCACCCCCACCTGTACCAGTTACCTGTCAGCTTTTGCTTTCACCTATCCGGAGTTAGACTCACTGGCAGATGGGGTTGACAGCCGCAAAGGTGGAGTAGGAAAAGCTGAGTCAGTGGTAGATATTCTGAACTCTCCAACCCTTTTAGCCTTATGATGAGGATATGATTAGAGGGAACCCAACGAACAGTATTTCATAATTACAGTGCAAGATCTGATGTCATCCAATGTGCTGTCGACAGTCATCTGCTGTGATCCAAGCTTTTTATCCGATGGTTGCGTTGCGTCCATGAAATGTTTACTGTGATCAAGCCAGTATTAACTTCTTCCAGATACATTTGATGTAGCTAAAAGCATGGGTAGTAATATTCCTAACAGAAGTGTTAACTATGGTCTGGTATTAAATGCATGCAGAGAAGTGCCACATAATTTCAGAATTGCATAATTAATTTTTTAATGGTGCTGGATCTTTTGTTGTGTTGTTGAGCTATAGACTGTGCAGTTCAGTGTTTCAATAGCAATATTATGTTAATGTCTAAAAGTAATGTTGTGTAGAAATATACATCCATGTACTGTACTTGCATACCTCAATTTCATCATTCAAGCTGTGATTTTACATAATCATTTTTAAATATTTAGAGTTTTCCATGAAAACATCAAGTGTGTTATAATTTATTGAGATGTATTTTATGATATAGTTTATTTTTCTACCTTCAAGGTTTTGACTTGTTCTTCAAATGCAAAAAGAGAGAAAAATAAGCATTGATTGCTTATTGATAAATATCATTAAATATATTTAAAAGTGGCTGTCTAATTCTGTTATTTTAAAATGGCTTTAGGCTATTTAATGAACAACATATGTTATCAATGAAGTTGCAATGGCCAAAATATGACACAGTATTCTGACTAATGTAGGCTATGTGCTAATTACCTACCCTATCATAAAGTCCACCAACACAAACTGGAGGGGAAGATCTGCTTTTGTCCAGTGAATTTACTGTCACTTTCAAAGTCTTAATTTAAGCCTGTGCTATGCTAAGAATTATTTGTGGGAGCTGGAGGCTTTCTGCTAGTTTGATATAAGGTGATGATAGCAAAGCATATGGAAGGTAAAGCAAAATGCCATCATGTCTGTTATCAGTCATGTAGACATGTGAAGGGATGTCATGAATATGGCACCGGAAGCATTGCTAATGTTAAAATACACTACAAAGACCAGGGGTTCCAGTGTTTGCACATGAAATACAATATATTTATCGTAATTTTCATATATGAAAAACTTTAATTATGAATTATGTCAACACTGCATGTCTCTGATACTGTTTTGATAATCTGATACCACCTTTCTATCATTGTGGTTCATAATAAGGTCGAACATATGATCTTAGAAATTGATACAACGCGTTTTATTTCTGTTTTTGTTGATTTATAAACATAATAATTCTACAGAACTAATAATTCTTTTAAACAGGACAACAAGTAGCTCAAAGTCACGTACGTAACATTACATTTCATTGGCAGAGGCTTTTATCCAAAGCGACGCACAATACGTGCAGCCATACCACAGTCCAGTGCAAACAGAATATATACAGCTCATTTCTTATTAACGATTCAATTTCATATTTTGGTCTAATGCAAATCCAACATATGAACAACATTAATCGTAACTCGTATTAACACTTCTGTTAAATATAGACTTGCAGTCAGTCAGTATTCTCCACAATATTCTCCCCGCGCTTATCAAGCACGCAGCGTACATAAAGACGTCATTACGTATTTCGCTTGTGGCGTCACATCTACGTGATATTTCCGTGCCCATATTTGGAGGGCAAATCAACAGCCCTTGGATGGTTCTGGAATTCTGGGAGGGTGGATATGTCGGGAAGCAGGAACATTAGATAAGCGCTGTTGTTTTGTCGCCATGGAGACGTTGCATTGATTTTTTTTCTCACAACAGCAGCAGGATTTTCCCGGAAACAGATGCGAGGAATCGAGTTGCTACTGTTCTGTTATTACCAGAATCAAAACACTGAAGTCACTCGAAATCAACCATGGGAATTTGGTTATTTATTTTTGAGCAACGTAGACCTATGCAATGCTGGCTAGATAACTAGCTAGTAACTTAATACAGTTCGGCAAACTTGATAGATTTCCAAACAGATATTGTTCTGACACGTATCCTAGAATATCATGCGAGGAGAGCGTGTCTATTAGTTCCGCACACAATCCATTCATCTCCCAACACACTGTGTCCAATTGTGACATTGTCAGTGCTCGAACTTTTTTCAAGACAACTCATGAAAAATGCACGTTATTATACACCGATCAGCCACAACATTAAAACCACCTGAATTTTTCTGCTTTTTTCTGATTTCATATTTTATTTTCTGTTTGTAATCAAGCAATTCACACGCGGTCAAAGTGCAGACTCAGAGCTTTTATTAAAGGGTATTCACATTTTGGTTTCACCATGTAGTAATTACAGCAATTTTTATACCTAGTCCCCCATTTCAGTGTTTTAGGCAAATTAACATAATGTCAAATAAAAGAGTCATGTTTTGTATTTGGTTGCATATAATTTGCATGCCATGACTTCCTGATGTCTGTGACCTATGAACATCATCAGAGTCTGGATATCTTATTTTCAGGTTGTCCTACAAGCGATACAAAAACTCTTTGCATTTGAATGGATCTCTATGGGAATTGGGGGGTGGGACTAGATTCAGCTGTAAATTATGCTGATCCAGTATGGAACACATTTGTTGGCTAAATGGCTTTAAGTCATCAAGGGTCCAAGGTGTCAAATGAGCCTCAAACCACCGTGCTGCTGCCAGATATGCAGTAGATACTACAAGCATTGCTTCTCTTGAATATTTTTTCCATTGAGTTCAACAGGAAAATTAATCTCAGTGTGCTGCATTTGTAGATGATTACATTGCTACAAATGTGTACTCATGCTTACTGAATGTTACTAATTTTGCAACAGTGATTGACAAGTGATTCAGTGTGCATTTTCCATTCATGAAGAGTGATAGTAGTGCTGTTGTTTATATGAATTACGAATCTTTTGGCAATCCATTAACACCTGGTCAATGACATTGTATGTGGGCTGATAGGACTGAGCTAAATGAATCAGTATGACAAAACACTGCTTGTGTAAATGCTAATAATGCAGACTTCACGAACAATTCAGTAATTATTTTTTATTTTACTGTCCTGTCTTTCTCATGTTTTCTTTTTGGGTATTTGAATGAACAACTACTTTGTAATCCACATACAGGCACACACACACACACACACAAACACATTACAATATACACTAATATCCACACTTGACAGTAAGTAAAGTAAGTTATTTTGATAATTATTTCCAATTAAATAAACTTGGAATTGAATCAATTTGACTGAGAATTGCAGAAACTTAAGAGAGTATAAGGAAAGTCTATTAACTGCTTGATTGAAATGAGATCTTAATGACCATATGTTGAAGATGCAACAGACTCCACAATTAGCCAAATTAATTCATTTTTATTTGGCTGTGCTTCCTTTCCCTTTTAGGTATTTGTCTTCAAATATGAATGAGCATTTCAGATTACTGCGTGGACTCATGTGTGTCTGTGTGTATGTGTGTGTGCTCATATTTAATCTTTGACATTTGAAGATTCAACCCTTTAAAACAGATGTGGGCCTTGGTATTGCTTAGACTAGAGCTGGATGTGGAAGCTGGAATTGTTAAAAATAAAGTATTATTTGTGTTGTGTCTGGGATGACGGGCAGACCAGCAGTGAGTCAAAGCAAGGAGTCAGAAAGGGTATTTCCAGTGAGCTGCACAATCTCTCTTTCATCTGCATACACATCTGCTGCTATGGCTGCCTCTCCAGGACTGTGCTTTTAATCTCTGTGGCCCACCTGAAGAGTTGGAGGAATGGCATCTGTTCTATATATGATTTGGAGGAACAAGGAAGGACATGGTAGAAACAAGCTATAAATGTAAGGTAACATCTCGACATTTTGTATGGGAATAGGGAACAGCAAGGTCTTTTAGTCAAACCTGACCATGTTCATTGTCCATCTAGAACAGATGCTATGTATGAAAGCAGTCTTTCCTTGTGTGGTAGAAACACCAAGTGTAAGTCCATGCACCTTCAAGTTGGGAAAGGGTACTGCATTCTTGAAGCACTTTCATTTTCATGTTCAAATTAGTTCAGTTAGCTAAAACAGACAAATCTCTCACCAAAGGGACCATATGTTTCCTCAAGAGGTAAGAGGAAGTATAATTATGGATGCACTAGAAAGAGATAAATAGCTTTTTTTCTTGCTAATGTATCGATTATACAAGGACACTCAGAAAGTATAATGATATTATATAGATTAAATTATGATTAAACCTTCTCACACTTATCCATACTGATGACATATTTCATTTCTATACATACACTCAGAATTGCATTTTTGCAAAAGCATCATTCTGACAGATGGTTATGTCAGGGTTAATTATTTTGATCACACAAATGAATGACAAGTCAGCAATACACAATGCTGTATTTATTTATTTATTTATTTATTTAATTGATTGTTATTCCTGTTCGTTTCTCAGTTTACATAAAATTGGGTTAATACTCTGTACACAGAAGGACAGCCGATAGCTGACCAGTGGAGGGGACCATAGAGACCATGTCAGGGGAAAGATTGTGAAACCTGAATGCAGAGCGCTTCTGCTTCCCCTCCTCACTTTTGCATTTCAGTCATGGCATGCCTTCTATATTTAGCCCAACTGACACACAGGAACTGGACATAAATCACTGATAGACAAATTCTGGTTCTAAAATAATACTCTAAGGTATGATTTGGAAAGGCCCAGTACGTCAGCCATCTGCTGTTTCTGCAAGTTCGTCTGGCGGTGTTGCAGGAGACAGGATTTGCACGTGATAATGTGACTTGAGATGAGTAACAATAGTTTCAGACTTTTTTTTTTTTTTTACTGTCAGAGACTTTTGCACATTTGTGCATGTACAAGTGAATATAAATGTATTTTATCATGAGACATAATTTTAGCTTATAAACTATCTTTTATTTAAGTGTATTTTTATACTCTTTGGCCTCACCAGAAATTACAGCACTTCATACACATGGCCCCCAATTTCAGGGCACCATAATGTTTGGGACATGCTAATATTAATGTAAAGGGAAGCAGTCATGTTTAGTTATTTGTCACATTTCCTTTGCAATGTAATCACTGCTTGACATCTATGACCCACAGACCCACCACCAGGCACTGAGTATCCTCTTTGGCAATGCTCTGCCAAGGCCTGTACAGTAGTCATCTTCAGCTCCTGCTTGTTTTCGGGGTTAGTTTAATTGCCTGATGTTTTCTCTTCAGTGTATGAAATGGATGTTCAATTGGATTCCGATAAGGCGAATTCAGATCGGTGGCTTTGAAAAACTCCTTTGTTGCATTAATAGAATATTTGGGATCATTGTCTTGCTGTAGGATGAAGCACCATCCAATGAGTTTAGAGGTATTTACCTGAACTTGAATACTTCAGAATTAGGTGATGACAAGTGAGCCAGTACTTGTGGTAGCCATACATGCCCAAACCATAACACATAGTGGAGCCTCTGTAGTTCTGTTTGTGAAATCTTCTGCGGACAGTAGTCGCTGACACATCCACGCCTGCCTCCTGAAGAGTGCTTCTGATTTGTCGGAGTGTTGTTTGGGGGCATTTGTTCATTATGGTCAGAATTCTTCATCAACTGTCAAAGTCTTATTTGGCCTACAAGGCTCTTTGCTATTATAGAACTCACCAGTACTATCTTTCTTTTGAATGATGTTCCAAACAAATTATTTTGCTAAGCTTAAGATTCGGCCTATGTCTGACTGTTTTTTCTTTGTTCTTCTTCTTATTTCTCAGCCTCATAATAGATCCCTTGACTTTCATTCACACAACTCTGGTCCTCATGTTGCCAAATGCCTATAGCACAGACTCCAAAGGCAATCAAAAGCCTAGAATCAAGACTAGAAGCTGGAAGCTGTCTGATATGCCTGCTCCAAGGAAGCAATTGAAAACACTTCACACCTGGGAAGTCATTTGTTCCAAACATTATGGTGTCCTGAAATAAAAAAAATGCTGTAATTTATACATGGTGAAACCAAATGTATAAAAATACCTCTTAATAAAAGCTAAGAAAGTGCATCGTAACCACATGTGAATTGTTTGATTACAGTTCTAAAATTGTAGAGTACAGAGCCAAATCAAGAAAAAATATGTCCTGAACAATATGGACCTCACTGTATATACATATTAGAGACTAGTGGAACCTGATATCAGATGAAGCAGAAAAGGCCATCATTGTGAAGAGTTAGGGGCACTGAAAGGCCTAGATGGATTATTAAAGTCAATTTACAGATGCACTACCCAGAAGTCTGGCTTGGGCAGTTTAAAAATAGACATTTAAAAAAAGTTTTGAGGCCCTTAATGAAAGTCTATTTTTGGCACTCACTCATTTTTCACAGAGTGCTTGGTGCTATTGGTGGCAGAGCCTGTGGCACCTCACACATGATTCCTACCAGGAGGATGTCCGGAAGGTACATGGAGGGGAAAGCAGGAGTGCAGGTGTTTTGCTTTGAGGGGGCATCAACAGTCCTCTGTACCCTGTTGCTATAACAATTGGATGGACATTTTCACAATGTTTAGTATCCATCCATCCATTTTCTGAACCACTTATTTGTGGTCAGGGTCATGTGTGGGGCTGCGGGGGTAGGGGGTGGCTGGAGCCTATCCCACACCCTGGACAGGTTGCCAAACCATCACGGGGCCCAAACGGCCTTCACTCACAGATTCATACTTACAGGCAATTTAGAGTCCCCGATTAGCCTAATGCATGTTTTCAGACTGTGGGAGCAAACCTGAGCACCTGGTGGAAACCCACGGGGACATGGGGAGAACATGAAAACTCTACACAGAAAGGTGGGTTGGGATTCAAACTTGGTACCTTCTTACTGTGAAGTAAGTGACAACAGTGCTGTTCACTGCACCACCACGCCACCCATGTTTGGTATTAAATAATCAAATTAAAAATATGACATTTAGGCATGCCATTATTTGATCACTGGGCCATTTTCCTCAATCAATCCATTCAATACAGAGCACCAACCAGAAAGACAATGGGCATCCATTCCACGTTTTCTTCTGAACACTTCAATACCACCTTAAAGCACTAGAAATGTGTCCAATCACGAGGACTGTCAGCATGATTGCACTTACCAGAAAAATAAACAAAATTAAGGGGGTTACTAAACAACTAACATATATTTGAAATTTTGAAATTGATTGTGTGTGTATGAGTGTGCATGCCCCCTCACACATGTGCACACAATGTGTTGACCTTCAAAAATCTATTTTTGGATAATTAATAATTACAACCATGTGTGTACGTGTGTGGAAATATGGTGAAGAGCTGTGTTGTGAGTGGCTATGCAGAAGTAAAAGTACATTTCACTGGTCAGTTCAATCATATAGAAGTCATATCATCTGGATTGGCTGCAATCTTGATTGATCTTTATTTTATATTTTTAAAGAATAAATTGTAAGACTATAAATAATTTTACTATGCATACATCTGCTCATCATGTGTAATAGTATGGCATGCCCCAATAAGATTCTTTATCAAAAACTTGCTAAAACAAGTAGTCATTCATGTTTTTGGAATCAAACAAACCAAGAGATAAAGCAAATACTATTCCACTTAACCATGGTTGCAACTGTATTCATGGAGAAACTAATATTTTTCCACTAGGGGGAGACATATAGCAAAATTACACCTTTCCAGTTTGACACCAACTTGTAACTGATATTAAACATGTACAGTATTCAAAATAGGGCATGGGTCACGTTCTGAGTAAACTAAAAAAAATGGAGTGAGAGCTCAAAGGTCTGTCACTTGAAACCTTTACGTGTACCACAGATGTTGCTTTGCACAGGCCAACATTTCCTCGAAATTTACTGTGCCCATCTAGGCCTGGCTCGACATCTCTTGCAATATGACTGCTCAGTGTCAAGTTATACTTTTTCTTTAGTAACTTGGGCAAAACAAACAAAGGTCACATTTAGGAAGAAAAAGTAATTTTCTGAGTTAGTCCAGATTATTATTATTTTTTTGGTTCTTGTCCACAGGGAGCTGCAGTGATGTATCACCACCTCAGATAAAATGATGCTGTGCTAAATATAGGGGCCTGCTTTAATAAGGGTCTAATAAAATTAGCTGGATATCTCCCCTTACAACTTTGATTTTAACCTCCTGAAGGTTTAAACAGTCAGACCCCAGTGTCAGTAAATAGTTCGTGGAAATATACAATATCAAACAATATGGAGGTTTTTATTAAGTTTTTATTGTATCCCTCAACCAATATTTCATTCAAAGTAGCTTGTCACTTGTTCCTAAGTTTCTACACAGACAAAGTCTGTGGCTTTAGGCTGAATGCCTTATACTAGCAAAGCAGATAAGTTGTCAAAAACTTCTCTAAATATCTAAAATATCCTTCATTGTATAACAATTTTCTGGGCTCATCAAAAAACATATATTTACATTGAAGTAATAAAATAAATTAATATAAACTGAAAGTTTCAGAATGCAATTATAGTGCATCACCCAGAATTTGACCCACCTTCCTAACCACAGCACTACATGAATACATCTTTGATGTGAAAATTAATTTTGGAACACATGAATAAAGCATGTGCATAATGCTTAGTAATCCCTGAGAAAAGTTACTTTACTTTAGGCCTCACTGGTAGCCAACTCCTAAACGAACCACAACCCTGGTCCTATTACCACTGAACTTACAACTATAACAAAAATAAATAAGTTGCACCAAATGTGACCTACTTAGAAACACTAGCCTGAATAAGAAAACTATGCAAGCTAAACTTGAGACAGCTTTAACAAAGAAATTACATTTTTGTCTTGTACTTCTATAAGCCACTGAAAACCAACTTACTTTTCTGCCTTGTGGGAATAAAGAAAATACGTCAGGTGTGGTGTATTTATTTACTAAGGGGTTCCCGTGTACAGTGCGTGGGTAGACTCAAGGATTTTCCAGTTGCCCGATGTGTTGTTTGTTTTCTGGTTGCTAGGGGTGGAGCAACCAAAAAAAAAAATCGCCCTTCTTTTTCTGTTTCTACGTTGGCTGCAGGCTAGTTGTACATCCCTGCTTACGTCTGGCTGGTAATAGAAAGTTCCGCATTCCCAAACCCTCCCAGATAGGGATCGGTATATAAACGGGCTGATGCAACGATTTCCACTCTTTAAAATCTACAACCGACCTCCAGCTGACCTTAAAAAAGAAACTCAGTCGGATTTAGGACCAAAGTCAGGTATTTGAAATTTTTAAATAAAGTTTGATTATGTTCTGGGAGCGGCACTCGTGTCGTTTAGTAGATTTGGTTTTCTTACTGGCGCGCTACCTAGCTAGCAAGGGAACTTCTGAAGCATTTTGAACTAACTCCCTACTGAGACTGCGAACCACCAGGGCACTTTATTAGGGTATGCTATTTCTCAAGTATTATTGTAATTTATGAAATCATACAGAAGTTTCTTTCTCATCTGTTCCAAAAGTTTTTCGAATTGTATTGTTCTCTTGGAATGGATGTTTTGTAACTTATCTCTAGTTGGAATATCCACAATTTTGTATGCTCAATCATTTATTTTCCCTCTAACATGATTAAATATAAGGAACAATATCTAGACGTTAAGTTGGAAAATATATATTTAAAAAAACGAAACGGCGGTTTTGCAAGTGTGGAAGGCCGTTAGACGGCTATTAGAATTAACGACATTTAATTGCCCACTTGCAGAAGTTGGGTTACGTAAGTAGCCTGCATGGGCTACTCATTGAACAATAACTTCCGCCTAGACTGTGTAAACTAGTGTAAAGTAGCCTGTTTTCGTCATTAACTTATTACGTTCTAACTGTTTTGCCGTATTTGTACGTATTAATAGCTGTGCAATTGGATGCATTGCTGAGAGATGGTTTGCAAAAATTAATTTCTATAAAGCTTTAACTTGCATGCATAGATTTTTATCATTAGCTTGCCGACATTAATGTTGATTAGTTTATAGCTTTACGATTAGTTTTTCCATACGTCTGCAACCTTGGAAAAAGGCAATGCACGTGCACTTATGTGCAGCCCGTAGTCTGAATACTTCTTGAAAAGTAGTGAACTTTTTTGCAGTTTAATGTTCTTCTAAAAGTTTGTTTAAAAGCATCTGTTTAATAGTATGGTCTACTAAGGTCACATTTAAAAAACAATGCATAAGTCTTTAAATGCAAAAAACCTGATGGTTCCTATCACTGTAGGTTTTATCCGTTTCACATGGCGCGCGAAAGGACACATCTCAACAGCAGCTGGCGTTGAACGGTTAGAAGTAACCATTGCCTGTTTCTGAAACTAAATTGTTACTGCCAGCATACATATTTATTTTCCCCTTGTTTTCCTGAACCGAGTTTCTTTATCTGAAATATCCTCAATGCACCGACATCATCCATTTTTTTCTGATTAAAATGGTTTTAATTCCAAAAATGAAATACACCTAGAACGCTTTGTAAACGAGCCATGTCAGTTTTAATGTTAAAATAATAAAATCAACTATAAACACTTTATTAACAATCAGTTACATTAACCAAGGTATTATTTAATTATGAATTACCAAATGAAGCAAATGGTTATGTTGACATTGTTTTGAAAGTGGGTTTTTCGTGGCATCGTGAAGATGCCCTGTAAGTTTACCATTGATTGATTTTATGTTTATTGGATTTGGGCTGCAATATGTGTGTTTTCAAACAGACCTTATTGAGATAATAGGGCCTATGTGTGTAGCTAAGATTTTCATCTGGACAGTTAGCAAATTCACTGGTCCACTACAGAAAATTAGAAGGAAACAAACAACAGTTGACAGTTGACTTATAGGCTGAAAGGTAATGTCAGTTACAGAGGAGAGCCTACATTAAATGAGGCTGTCTCTGTTGAACCTTTTTTAGACTGAAGTTCCAAAATCAACAGTCGCTGAATATTCTTCGCATGTTTGTCTGATTACACCATGTAAACCTGCAGCAAGAGCTTGGCTAGTTGTAGGGTTGTTACGTTAAAACTTCGCTTCTGTAGGGAAGCTGAGGTCATTTTACAGTAAGGTTAGGGTATTTTTAAGACATCAGTGATACAGTGGGATACAAATCATGCTATAAAATTGTAGCTGATATGTCTCTTGTTGACGTTCTGAAAGTGGAACATGTAGCATGTTTTTAGCATGTGTTCTCCTCCCTTATCTGTGGGGACATTAAACCTGTCACATGCATTTATAATAATCGGGAGCAGAGAAGCCACATGGCTCAGATTGATAACAGTTTTAATACCCTCTGACCGTTAACTTTGAAAACAGATAGTTGTTCCCAGACATCATAACCCTTTCTTGAGTACTAAGACATTTTGTGTCCAAGCAGGACTGGCTGAGTAAATTTTAAAAAAAAGAAAAAAAAGTTCAACATTTCATATTTAATTTGCCTGTCAGTACAAGAAAATGACCTCCTCAGAACTGGTTTCTGGTATTTCACTACTAGATGTCCAATACAGTTGTGTCTACATTTTTATTTTTTGAAAGGTCCTAATGTCAAACTTTGGTAGACATAGTCATAACAGACACAGTCCTGGAATAGTTTTTTCATGGTGGATGGCGGACAGTTACATGTTTTAAGTTCACCATTTCTTGTGGACAGAAATACGATAGACTAAGTATGCCTTGAATTGAAATTGAAGTAAAATTGTGTTTGAAGTGCAATTTCTAATGCATTTATGTTATTATTGGTATCATATTTAAGATCCATGTGTTCAAAGATTTCAAAACATGAAATTTTTGCTGTAATGCACAGTAATTAGGTGTTGCCGTGCCAGTGTGAATTTCTGGATTTGTGTTGAACCTGAATCTGAAACAGTGAAACTTAGGCAATCCATGCCGCTGTATAGCTGTGATGTTACTGTCCAGTGTGATTCTGCTTCAGCCTTTTCCCAAAATGGTTTGTACATCGATGAAATACCACTGCAGGATAAGGAGGAATGCTGGCAAGGCCATGCCACTCTAGCATGGAAAAAAAGGGATTCCTGCATTTATTCTGAGCTAAAAATGCCTCCAGATAATGTCAAGCAAGCCTCTCGAGGTTAAATGTCATCACTGCACTCTGCAGACATTGCCTCAGTGACACCACGGTTTGCATCTGCTCCCTGACACAAATCAAGGCTGCTGAGCTTTTGCATTCGTCCCAGATGGCACTGCTTTGCTCCACTCAACTACGTGCTATTTCCCAACATGTTTTTTTCTTTCATTTTGTTCCTAAGTCAAAGAAACTGCGTGTGGAAAGAAACCATAAACACGGTGTGGAGATGTCATTAAGCTGTTTTGGTGAACAGCGATAAGCGTGCGGTTGCGTCCTCGAGACCTCAAAGGTTAGTCTCGTTATGCAGTTTTCGTGCAACTTTGTAACAGTGGAATTATGCAATAGGATCAATTGTTTCACTTATGACTTCCAGATTTTCTTTCCTTGTTCTTGTTTTGAGGAATTTGGAACTCAAGCTAATTTGAAGCTCACCAAAATGACACATTTAATTTGTGTTTACTAGTGTTCTTAATTGTGCCTTCATCCCTTTACCTCACCCAAAAAAGACTGGAGAGGGGGAGGAGTGAGGGGTGTGCAAGCCAAGCAAGCATAAGTGCAAAAGAGGAAACAGAGCACCTTTGCAAGAAAACATATACTTTACTCACCACAAGCGTCTTATATTTCTCCGAACACACAAGAATGTTCTGTGGTAGAGCAAGGAATTTTAGAGCCAATTTGAGTCTGGCAATTACCTGCTTATACACAGGAGAGGGTCATTTGACGTCTGCATCACATCAAATTGAGATTGCTTGCGGATGCTTTGAGCACCTAATGCAAAACTGGCTGTGGTGTTGTCTGTCACAGAGGAGGAGGGGAGAACGACACATGTAGAATCCCCAAATATTATGTTACACAACCTTGTGATTGCTTAAGACTGCATTAAATCTGTATTCAATAGTGTTTGACTTTTAGGGATTTAGAAGATTTAGAAGTGTTTTTTTTTTTGCTCTCCTGAAAAGTCACCTCCTCAGATCTCAGGTGAATGGTTGGCAAATTTTGTCTTCTTTTCTGTGTGTACCACCCTGGAGGTTTTCTTACATGCTTGTAAGTTCGATCTGTTATAAAAGCGGCATTTTGCTTGTAGTTGAGTCGTGCCCATTTTGCTGGTGCGCTTCGGCCTTGACCGCAGACCTGCGTGATGCAACGCCTCGAAAGGGGAGCTGACCCCCATGACCCGCACCCCCCCCCCCCCTTCCGCTTCCACTGGACTGTGTTGGCAGGGAGGTGCCCTGTCCAGTCCAACAGAGATCCCTGGGGAGGGGACAGAGAATGCGGCGAGCTTGACTCGAAGACCACAGCGAGCGTCACAATGGAAAAAGCGGCGTGTGAGTGACACGTCGAGAGGGGAAAAGGGGGCTGCCCGTTTGGGGTGCTAATCCCCCGTGACGAAGGGGACCTCCCTGGGGGACGACAGCTGAAGGGAAGAGGAATGTGTTGATAATCCCGCTCGGAGGACCTGGGAGAAACCGCGGCGGTTTGAATTGCGCTCGCGGCCTAATTGCGGGCCCGTCTCCCCCCGGCCCGACCGCGGCGATACAATGGCGCTCTCACGTCCGGCTCGTGCCGGCCCAGGTGCTCAGCCGGCCAGATCTGGCCTCCGGTTGATTAAAGGCGGCGCTCTGCTCCTCCTTCAGACTCACGGGGGGGGAAAAGGGGGAAAGACTGGAGAGAGTGTTTATGGCTGGCCTTGAAGTGATGGCAGGCACCGTGTTAGCACAGGCTTGCTGTTGTCAGAACCCCAGTGGGAAGCGTTACATGGTTTAAGCTTCAGGCCGCGTGCTTCGGCTGGCCACGACTTTCAGACGACCACTTCATGGAATTTTCCCTGCAGCTTTCCTATGTAGCATTGATCTACAGTGACACAAAACACGCTCTTCTTACCCTTGTCTCCAGTCTGTAGCTCTGCTCCAGTTCTGTACTCTTGTCTCCACAGTTGCTGGTCCTGCTACCCTTTAGGTTGTATGTGGCGTGAAAGCATTCTGCTTTGAGTTTTAAGTCTGGTAGCTTTATGGTAACATGATTGTAAGTACAGTCTTTCTTGGTGCAAAATTACTTTTGGTTTTAGTTCTGTTTCTGTTTTAGTCCAATTTTTTGGCCCATAGAAATACAGAAGGGCTGGCCGCTTGCAGTATTGCTTGACGGAGTACAGGCAGTGGTACAGTCAGTCCTTTGGCAGTGTGGGAGGAAACGGCTTGGCTCAGTTATTTTTCATTGTTAATCTTCAGTAGTCTGGGACAGGACAAATGCAAAGTGGTCTCTATCTCCTCTGTAATAAATCTGGAGTTTGTGCAAGAAGGGAGCGGGGCTCTGTCTGGCTCAGAGGAAGAAGGCCGTGCGTCGGGGACAAGGGCGGGCGGGCGGGCGGGCTGGCCAGGGAAGGTTCCGGACTGCCAGAGACTCTTTCACAACCAGGAGCGCGCTGCTGCAGGGAAAGCGTCCTGCTCCTCCCCTGCTCTCGGCTCGCTCTGACCGCTCAGTAGGAGCACTGCCCCGGGTACCTGCTCCGCACGGGGGCCTGCTGTGGTCCGCGTTTAACGCCACCGGGGAACGGGGACGCGGGAAGGCGGCGGAATGCGGTCTTCAGCGGGGCCTTTCGGTCGGCGGGGGCGGGGCGTGGCTCCCGAGCCAGGGCAGATTAATTGCCCCGCCGAAGGGAGCGGGAAACGGTCCCGTTTGGACAGACGGAGCGCTGTGAGACGGAGCCGCGATGTGTAAACTGAGCGACCGCGCCGCGCTTTTGCGAAAATGTGGAGGTAGTTAGAGGAGAGGGGGGGAGCGAATGTGAGGCATACACACTCACATGCAGGGAACATGCCAAAACCTCAAATATCATTTACCTTGGGCCGCTGCCAGAACGTCTTGAGTGCAGTTCTATTCTATTTCATAACTAATACATGACATTTCCTCTCCCTGCCCATGTCCGGGGAGGGCGGACAGTTTCCCCTGTGCAGTCCTTCGAAAGCACAGCAGCATCTGTGAGCACCACTGCCCCCCCCCCCCCCCAAAAAAACCCCCAAAAACTCTGAACTGCTCACCTTGATTGCCTCTTGTCTCCAGCACTTTTCCCTGAGCTGAGCAGCATCACTGGATTTTTTTTCAGGACGCTGCGGTGGTTGGCCATACATCATCCATAGACCAATAGTCTTGACCAAACAGAAAATGAAAAGTATGCACCCCTCCATCTCGCCTGACAACACCATTTCAGCAGCCTTTTGACTTGCGGATTAGTATTCGGAGAGTGGGGGTATCGGGTGCTCATTCCTCCAGTCGCTTTACAGATGGTGCGGCATGAAACCCAAACAATGATTCACTTCATACAATGTTTCGGTTTGTTCATGTGTGCTGCCCCGAGATATTTTGTAGGCCACATGGTTCTTTTTGAACTACAAAAGGGTTCTAGGCCCATATTGACTTTGAAATATTAGGTCAAGATAGTATACCCCATTTGTCCTTTTTCGGACAGTTTGGAATGTATACACGATGCATTCATATGTGATACTGCAATTCTTTATCACTCTGTAAGACTTCTACTAAGGGTAGATTTTAGCTGTAGGATGCATCACTGCACTATGGATGAGTGCTTTAACTGTACCTGCCAACTGTGGAACCCTAAGTGCCCTATTGTATCTGAAAACAGCTAAGAATCCATTGGCAACTCACATAATACCAGGACAGATCTTTAACAATAAACATGAATCTATATTTATGTGCTTAATGTGTATCAGACCATATGTGATATTTAATTACTGTGGGGTACGTTCCCTGTATGCTCTTTATTCGCTAAATGAATACCAACATATTTGTGTTCCCTTAAGGGTCCATTGCAATCTGCTGTCTTTCCTTCTATTGGCAAAATAGAACAGCAAAGCTAGTTTTCCAGTAATCAGTGTAAGGGAACTGAGCCATTTTTTGAAGCATATTGTCATTGTTGACTGACTAATGTTGCTTAACTCTTAAGATTATTTAATGGCCTGTATCTTGCAGACATTCACATTTCTAAACAATCACTGGGCTAGCACTGATTTGTGTATTAAATTATGTCTGCTAATGCTGCACATCAGTCAGCATTCAGAACTGCAGTATTTCCCAATTCGAAGTTTGTCTGGCATTATGAATGCTATATAAATTTCATATTGGTTGTCACTGAGTGCTTGTTACTAGGTGCAGAGCTGCCTTGTTTGTGGAAAGGTTTTAGAAAAACAATTTAGAGGTCACCTTCCGAGCAGCTTCGATTCCTCAGGTAGTGGGTGATTGTTTCGTTGCGTAGCTCTCTGGTTCATTTTCAGCTGTCAGCGCATGCTAGTAGACCGCGATAATCACAGAGCTCTACTACTTATACCTCTCCCAGAATGCTCCTGGGCCCACTACCTCGGCCCCTTGCATGAATTGTTGGCCTGTTGAGGGGCAGGATGCTGGAGCTGGTCTCCAACAACCCATTTTATTATTTCATTTCTCAGCCCCCCCCCCCACTCCCCCCCCAGACAGTATCTATACTTCCATTTAGAGAGCACTTGGCAAGGGCCCATGTGTTTTTTCAGTCGGGCCGAGAGGCAGACCTTCTGAATAGCAGACCCAGACACATTCCCCCTTCATCCCAAGGCGAGCACTGGCGAGCGGTGCCAAGAATCACTGCCTCCCCGGGCTCTCCCAGAACACGCCTGTCAGCACAGAGCAGTAGCGAGCTGCGAGACATCAGGAGATGGACATCAGTCAGTCCCTTCCCCTGCGTTCCTCCAGGGTTTCAGCCTGTTGGACCCACTATGCTCCGCATTTCGAGTTTAGGGAGCGGACTGTTTTCTCTGTACCGCCCGAAGAGCTGCAAGCCTGGAATTTGGCGAGCGGGTCTAGTAGGACCCGCCCATAGTTGCCGAGTTACTTGAGCCGTCCGTGATCGGGACATTGCTCAGCCGGCCTTTTCACCCATGTCTGGCGGGGGTGTGGGGGGGGGGGGGGTCGGCGGTAAAATGCACTGGGAGCCCAGGCAACCGCAGGCCCTCTGGAGACCGTACACACGGGTGAAATGTGCCCAACACCGCCAGACCTGTGTGTACGTTAATTACATATGCACGGTTAAGCCCTGTCGTTGGAATGAGGAAACCTCCCTGTTGATGTAAGCGGACCTGGACAGGGTTTAGGCAGGGTGAGGCAAATTTAGATTAGGGTGATGCAATGCTTTTTTTTCATTGCTTCACCTCTTTATTAACTCTTTTTCAGAGATGTCTTTTGCAGAGGAATTAGCTGGAAATTGTTGCGGAGACAGACTTGGTTGCTTGCCCGCTTGCTATCAAGCAGTTCCTTGCCATCATTAAGCTAATTTGATTGCAGATTTTTCGGGGAATTTCGCTATGAAAGTCTCCTTCTGCCCTAAGATCATTATGACTGTCTGCTTTGAGCTGGGGTAGAACACCCCAGACTCTGTCTTGGGTTCCAGTATTGTCTGCAAGCATTTGTTTTTCATTTAACTGTAACCCTTTACCAAGCTTTTCGCTCCAAATAATTACAAAAATAGTTTTGCTTCTGCAGCCATTTCCTGTTCAGGCAGCACTCCCTCATATCCATCCACAGCTCTGAGTTGCTAATGGTTAGCCCCCCTTTTTTTATAACACAGTAATGTAACTGTATTTTATGCAATGTTGAGTACTTTCATCTAATTTTGTAGGTTTCTATTGAATAATAAGCTGTTCCTGTACGAGGCACAGCAAAAACAGTATGCCAAGAAATGTACATTTAATGATATTGTCCTTGTCTCTACCAATCTAAGATATGAATGTGGCTCTGGCAGGTATGTTTGTGTATGTGTGTATGTGTGTATGTGCACGTGTGTGTGTGTTTGTGTGTGTGCGTGTGCCAGAATATGGTGAAGAGCTGTGTTGTGAGTGGCTATGCAGAAGCTGTGAATAGAGTTCCGTATGGGGCAAATTAGCATCCCTGGAAGCCTCCTTATCCTGCTGTCACAGGGGTGAAATGGAAGGTGCATTCCTGTCCATTCCTATTTGCAAAGTCTATGATGTAATGATGCTAAGCAAGAGTGTCAAAGAAATGAGCAACAATTGTAAGCTTTTTCTCAGTTCCTTTCTTCCCGTTCTGTCTTCCAGCTGTGGTCGTAGCTGGATCTGACATGATGCCGGGACAGATCCCTGACCCCTCCCTGACGGCCGGCTCCCTCCCCAGCCTGGGCCCGCTGGCCGGGATCTCCGCCACCACGCTGACTGACCAGCTGAAATTCGCCGACCTCCGCAACCTGGGGGCCATGCTGTCCCCGCTCCACTTCTTGGGGAGGCTTGGGAAGAGGCCTGCGCCAATCAAGACCGAGGTGAGCACCGGCCCGCTCTGGGGAGCGGGGTTAGGGCTGGACAGGGCAAAGGCCGAAGCGCCGAGGAGCAGTGCGCTCCTTGGCTTTGATCCCAAAGCCACATGGTGTAGCTGAGCTCCTTATCTCTGCTGCTGCAAAGGAAGAAAAGTGCTTCTTCCTCATGCCTTATTTCCCTCAACAAAACTGCATTGCCTGCCCTCCCTTCTGCCATAGTGAATAAATTGTTGTCCAGTCTCAGAAAATTGGACTACGCTGGTGAATATGTGGCCTGTGCTATAGACAGCTAAAAAGCACTTTGATACCCCGTTGGCTTCAGAATGCAGTCCGCCAGGGGGCTTCCTGGAAATGCTAGGCTACACCCTATCTTCACTCTGGGTGAAATATTTGATTTCACTGGCTATAACTTTGAAATGCTGACAGCCCAAGGCCTGCAATGCATCTTAACAGTGCTATATGCAAATCTGTCAGCAGGACATAAATACAACTCTGCCTTCCCTCCTCGATCTTTGATCAAGACTAAATTATTTCTGTAAATCTAATGAAAGGCACCGGGATCAAGCACATTAGGAGCCCATATTTAGTTATTCCACATTTATTATGAAAAATTTGAACATTTCCATAAACATTTTTGCTGCTTCCATGAAGCTGGCTTAGTGGGATGACGGCAACCCTTAGTATGCTATTTAACTGACAGAGGGCCCATGTCCCTCAGACTTTTCCATTCTTTAGCTTTAAATTTAGTCAATAGCACCATCTAGTGTACAAAATGAGAACTTTTATTATGTAACATATTGGTTCCATCTGTGCACTTCTAAAGCTATTTACTTTTGTGTCCAAGACATTAATAAACACTCTGAAAATAATGCACGCAAAGTGAAAGTATTCCATTTCTGCTAAGTAAAAAAAAAAAAACATATGAATTATCCAGATGGAAAGTAAAAAAATTGGTTTGCCAGTCTCTTCTTGCTTGATACTTAATTTCTCCTAATATGTCTCCCAAGCAGCAGTGAATGTGTGTAAAATGTCTGAGTGTTGTTTCTCCTCACACAGATGGATGAGGAAGAGGACAGGAGGAAACGGAGGCGAGAGAAAAACAAGGTGGCCGCAGCCCGATGTCGGAACAAGAAGAAGGAGAGGACAGAGTTTCTACAAAGGGTGAGTTAACGATAGAAGAAGAGTCTTCCTCATAGTTCTCCAAGAAGGAAGTTGGGTTTGAAACTATTGGTTAAGTTTGTGTTTGTCCAAATGGGGTTTTCCATCATCATATTTTGCGGATTTTCGTCTATTAGTACGGGATGTATTAGTATTAGTAACACGGTGAATGTGAAAGTGAAGGAATTTTACAGCCATTTGTTTAGGTTGCTTCTTGGAAAAGATAGATAAACGGGTTAATGCTTATCATATGAGAACGACGTCACTACTTCAGTATGATGTCCTCATTTTTCAGGAAGCAGGAACCAAATACTAACTGCCAATTTGTTTTGAATTATAGTTATAGTTATAGTATATATAGTTTATCAACCATCCCTTACAGGCACTAGGGATGTATTAATAATTAGTACAGATCTTAAAGTTGCCTTTGGACGACTGAAGGTCTTCTGCTGTTTTGGTCCTTGGTATTTGGCTATTAGATCAACCTGTCACCAGACTTTGAGCAAGCGTATGCTTCTAATGATATGCTATTCACTGTTAACCACTGTGTGTTACCTCCCTTCCCATTATACACACATACACCTTTGATAGAACAGCTGTTAAATTTTATAGTGTTTATAAAACTGAAGTGTAGCGCAGACCACACTCTAACTGTGTGTCCGCACACCGCAGGAGTCCGAGCGACTGGAGGTGATGAACTCAGAGCTGAAGGCCCAAATCGAGGAGCTGAAGCACGAACGGCAGCAGCTCATTTTGATGCTCAACCGCCACCGGCCCACCTGCATCGTGCGGACCGACAGCGTGAAGACCCCCGAGAGCGAGGCCAACCCCCTGCTGGAGGAGCTGGGAGCCAAATGAAAGGGCGGGCCCCCCCCCCGGCGACCGTCGCCAACCGTTACTGTTTACAGCGCAGCTACAGCCAGCAGCACTTAGCTCTGCGCTCTTTGCCTAGGAGGGAGATGAGCACTCCTGCCTGAGGCTCAGGGTTAGGGAGCCTTTTCAGATAAGGGTAGCTCAACGTGATTGGGAGCTGGCAGCCTTTAGCCTTTTTGCTGTGGCTCTCCAGTGCCTCACAGCCCCAGCTACCATCACTACATACAAACCAATGAAAAGGAAACAAATGCAACAGTCGAAGTCGTTGAAGAAACACACTAAGTCGGTATGACACATCTGTCTCAGGTACTCAGAGACAGAGGGGTGTGTGTTGTATTTTTTTGTTTGTTGTATTTGACAGTGTATACTAGTTGAAATAAACAGTTATAGTATTTTTTTAATGTTGATTTATATCCTGCCCTTGACGATGGCAGTGTCCGGTTGACCCGACTTTTGTGGTGACGCAGGCGTCATGAAAGCACATACAGGAATTGTTTACAGTCTTGCTATTTTTCATTGTTACTTCCAGCTCACAGCATATTTTTATTGTTTTTTATACTGCTAGATGCTAGATTAAATATATATGTTTCACTAGATGTGATGCATTTTACTTCCTTGTTACAGATATAATGTCAGTTTTACTCTGAGGAATTGTCTTTGTTTTGCTTTATGGCTGCGAAACAAATTGAAAGTTCCATTCTCAGCCAGATGTCCATTTTGTAACTTCTCCAACATGTATGTCTTTGTTACTCTTTGTTGCATACCATTAAATCCTATTTTCAAATGGTGGAAGACTTGACCTGGTTTTGTTTCAAATGAAATATGAATTTTCCATCAGGTAAATGGTGTGTGCGGTAGAATGGAATGGGTAGTTAATATTATTGGGAAAACTGACTTTTTGTGAACCTCAAGACATTCAGATATTGAAAGAAGTTGGACAACTGGCCCACAACTGTAAATAGCAAAAATGTCTGACATGCTATTTAAAGTGTATAATCGTCATGCATGATCATTTGTACCAAATGTTGTGTATGTTGAGTTTCTAGAAGTGTAAAACCCTGTCTTATTTACAGTGATGTGACGGTGAAATTGCTTATTTTCTTTAATGATTGCAATTGAAGGTCTAACCTAAATGTAGCAATTCAGTTCCTTGTTTCGACACCAGAGGTCACTCTACACGCATTCAATGGTACGTGACGTCACATCTGTGTTGAAGTGAAATGCTAAAAAATTCCACTCGCTCTCGCCGGGCGCGGTGGCGTGCGCCTGTAATCCAAGCTACTGGGAGGCTGAGGCTGGCGGATTGCTTGAGCTCAGGAGTTCTGAGCTGCTGCGGACTATGTCGATCGGGTGTCCGCACTAAGTTCGGTATCGATATGGTGCTCCTGGGGGAGCCCGGGACCACCGGGTCGCCTAAGGAGGGGTGAACCGGCCCAGGTCGGAAACGGAGCAGGTCAAAGCCCCCGTGCCGCTCAGTAGTGGGATCGCGCCTGTGAATAGACGCTGCAGTGCAGCCTGAGCAATACAGTGGGACCCAGTCTTTTGAATTTTTTTAAACCTTAAATTTAAACTGTGGAATACATTGAAGCCCGAATATATTTGCAATTTTAAATGATCCTGTCCGCACTGTTTCCATTTTAATCTAACCAACGGTACATACACATTCATAATGGGATAAATAGTTATTCTGATTAATTTACCCACTGGTTAGTATAACCTTAAAGCCTGTGCAAAGTTAAAAAGAACAGTAAGATCATTTAGCTTCACGATGTCAAAATGACGATAACCTAAAACTCGTGAACTGTCAGGTTTCAACGAGCTCCGTTTCGTGTTACTTACGCCTCCTACTGGAAACAAGTTGTAACGTAATTAATTCTGGAAGCACTTCTTCGCGTCAACAGTAATGGCCGCTGTGTAGCCTCCACAGAACTGTAAGTACTTCTCTTATACAGGTCAGTGGTAGCCTCCTTGTGTAGTAACATGCGGTTCTGTGGATTTGGCGTTAATGGGAAAGATCGAGGTTCATACATTTCTTGCCTATTCTTTCATAAATATATTATTTGTTTTACTTTAGTAGTATGACGTACTTTGCAGATACTACTGAAAAATTAGATCAAGCAAGTTGGTGAGAGATTTAGAGCAAATTTTAATTATATTAAATATCTTTTATGCCGTCTCTTTTAAATCGTTTAGTTAACATTAATATATTATAGGATATGATACTCCATTCTTAACTGAGAACGTAGCAACGGCAGATGAAAATTCTATTTTAGGATTGTTGTCGCCTTGCGTGTGACGTATTTGGCTCTTTTTACTTGATTTAGGCCTAGTTGAATTTGTTGAATCGTAATTATTATTGTTATTTTTTTTAAAAATCCATTAACCTATTTATGAACAGAGTAAAAGCTATGCAATCATTTTAAAAAAGTGTGCTGAGCAGTTTAGGTTTGAGGTCTACACCTTTCCTCTGCTTTGAAAATGTCAGTGGTCTGTGAGGGATTTTTCAGAAGGAGAGAGGTAGCGACTGGGCTACATTTTCCACGGTTCAGTTGATGACATCAGCGAGATGGAGGCGGCCGTTATTATCATTGCTACGGTGGTTTTGAGGACTAGAGGTATTGAGGTCGTCCTGTCAGTTCTTTTATTGTGTTTAATGAATTTAGTCAACTTTATTACGGAACATTTTTTGTGGATGTGATTTTAAATGCTTATCCAAAATTATATCTGAAAGAAAAATAAAGATATATACATAAAAGAAAAGTCTTACAAAGTGACATATGGGGGACAGACATCAAAGCACATTTTAAAAGAGCAATTAGCCTGAACAGGAAACTTACAAAGGAATTTTTACTTGAGCTGGTGTAAATCAGCAGTGAAAAAAAGTCTGAAATTTTAGGGGAAAGAGGAAAATTCCTAGGGTGACCAGATTACCTTGAGGACCATGTATATAATGCAATGATAACTTACAAAAATGTTAACTACTGTCAGAAAACCCACTTTAATAAGGAATACAGGATGCCTGTTCTACCTAACAATGTCAGGCATAAATATTTAGTAACTGACTGAGCTTGGCTGCAGTATCTCTGGTGTGTTTCTACATCATCTGGTAATTGCAGGAAAATTATGATATCATTGTGTCCTGGCTCAACAGACAACTGTGTCATTTTCTTAACTACTTAATAATGAAGTTTTTTTTCAGCCTGTGGTTTCCCTCTCTTGAAAGTGGGGTTCTTCATAAAGGATAAGAGGATTCAGATAGGCTAAATGTCACAGTTTTTATTTTGAAAGCCCTTATTAATCTGACCCTTCTTATTAAGATGTTTGATCTTTGCACACAAGGCATATCTCTCTATCTGAATTATGCATACAGATGAAGCTGAAATAACAAGGACAAGAGAACAATGGTCTAGTACTGTTATTTATCACTCACTGTGTAACTTTTGAATTAAAAAATGAATAGCCCCGCTGTAGTATCTTCTAGTTGTTAAGAGAAATAATGAATTACCCAGCCCACAGCTTAACTGTTTTATTGTGATTCATTTTGCTTAGTGGAGCTTTTATGCAGGTCCTGTCTGGCCAACATTTTAATTTTTATATTGACTGGCAGAGTCCAGCTGTTGCACTAGGTAAAAACTAGACACATAGTAGTTGAGGTACTGTCTTGTGTGTAATCAGTTCAAAATAAGTGCAATTCAGGTCATGGAGTGTAGTGCAGGCCTGCTAATTCTGCATTTGTTACATTTATTTGTATTCTCCAGAAAAAAGGTCTACATGTTGGCTATTTCCTGGTTGATCAGCCGTGAAATGTTATGCTGCCTGTTCTGTGTGTTATCCAGCTCTGTTACCAGTCATAAATGAGCAGGACCCGATAATTGGCACTCACACAACTGGCATAGACTTATACTCAAACGCCTTCCCTCATGTAACCAGCCAGGACCCACTGTGTCACAGGGCCCTAGGGGTTAAACCTCAGAATTTGAATGGCAAAATGTGCTGCCTACAGAGGAATTTTGGGTGACACTGGGGAAGAGCACAAAAGTGACTGAGGGTACATTCCTCATTAGAATCAGACAGTGTTAATGAGGAGTATTGATGAGAAGAATGGGAGTTTAGAGAAATTAATTTTTTTTTAGTCCAGATAGAACAAAGAGGTGCCCTCACAAAAGGGAATATGGTTTCACGGAGTCATACTGCCTGTATCACACAAAAGAATGAATGAATAATGAATAATGACATGTCTGAACCAAACCAATGTATGTAACTGATTTCCTAATTGTACAGCAATTATTTTATGCTGTTTTGTTGTATCTTTATTCTGACTTGAGCAGGGAGGGTGTGGGTGTGTGTGGGAGTATAAATGTGCATCTGGGATTGAACTTCAGCATTTTACCCTTATGTGTTGAAGTCTGCTGTTGACAGATGCAGAAGCACATGTCGCTCTCACACTATCTGCATCAGTTGCAATACTCGTGGCAGAGATGTTCATCTATGACAGATTGCACTCTTCAGTTGTACCCTTGCCCAAAGGCTCCTCACAAATAAAAAAGTAAAGTAAGGCACGTATGTATTGAGGAAAGAGCACACAAGGCTGAAGCATATGCCATCTAAAGAGGATGTAATTGATTTAAGATTCAGAACAAAACCTTGTTAATGATTATATATGATCTTTGGTAAAATAACAATAGATTTAAAAGAAAAAAACTATAAAGGACCCCTTTAACTCAAAACTTGGTATTACTTGAAAATAATAATTTTTTCGAAAGCATTTTAATGGTGACTCAATCGTTTTTATTCAGAAATATGAATGAATCCATAATTTCACAAGTCTGAGCTAAAACAAGAGCTGAATCAATATTTATTTTTGATACATAAAACTAGGTGTGTTACCTGATAGCCACTCAGGTTTTTTTTAGAAGATTGCTACACCTTTTATTGTTAGTGTGGGGGGGACTGACAGTAGAAGAGGTCAACAGAATTTGGAACTTCCTGCTACTCTGAAAAGGTCAAAAGCCAAACTGAAAGGAGGTGCGGTGGCCAAATGAGCAAGTGATGAGCTGTTAGAATCTTTGAATTTATTAGGTAGGTGTGGTGACAGGAATCAGCGAAATCCAGCGCTGCACGAGCCCCATTCCGCTCATAGCCTACATTTCACAGTAAATGACTGAGCAACCTCAGGCTTTAACGGGACTTGTCCTGGATGTTTTGAGCCTTTCAGATTTTTATGCCTTTGTAAAGTCCCAATTATATTTTGAAAAGACAAATGGTAATATGTAGCAACGTTGCTGATGCTAGAATCCTCTCGTAAACAAATTTGTTTTTCAGCAACAGCCTCCCACCAGAGTGTCCTAGGAGTGAAGGTTGAAGGGGATTCTTCATCCAGGCTCATGAGAAATGCTGGATCCATCTGCATTAGGCAGGCTAGACAATACATGGCATGTATCATTTCACAGGCCATTGTTCCTTAGAACAATATGTCTGAGTACATCGAAAATCAAACCTGGCTTTTTAATCAGCTTTCAAATTTTTGCACACCCGATTACGGAACGTCTAATGCTGCTTAAATGAAATATTTGCCCTCCTTCTGGAGAATTCAAAGCTCTTTAAAATTCCTCCCTGGTAAGTCGCTAGCTGAACATATTTTTGTGTGTGGGAGGACTGTACTGCCAGGCAGAATTTGTTTTGCTCCCTTTTTTTGGACACACAAGGAGACCTTGATACGACATGAATCAACTGCACCTTGTAAAATAATCTAGACAACCAAAACAATCCTCAACAGTAAGAATATTAATAATCTTTTTATGTGGGGGGTAAACACCATTTGATTGCCTGAGCATTTCATTTATTGTATTATAGTGCTCTTAGCAAACAACAACATAGATAACAGCACATTGATATATCACAGAGTAACTGGAGTTCACCAGTTATTTTTTATGAAAGTAATGCATTGTTTGTGTGTTGCATGATATTGAAACCATAGGCATTGTGGAATCTGCTCTGGGTATACACATTTTCAGATACAGTATAGTGCCTTTTAATTTGCCTAAATACATATTTACAACATTGGCTATACCAATCAAGTGATTCAGGCATTTTCTTTTGATTTTCATAGCCTGTGACCCATTGAGCTGAGATCTTCGTCAAGCAATCGTTGATATGTTGTAGGACAGGGGACGTGTTCTGTCTCTCGAGGTTAACACGACGTGTGGCTCGGTGGTCTGTCAAGTGTAATGGGACTGCGCGCTGTAGGGGGGTGCGCGGAAATTCTGTGGATGGTGGAGAGCCCCTTGGGTCCCCCCTCCCCCGCACATCTGGGCAACCCCTGTCACAAGCAGGTGTCGCCATGCCTGACATGACAGCACCCACCGAGGCCTGAGGAAGTGGCAGCATGTCATCCACAGACGTGTAGCGATAAGACTCTTTTATTTGTATATTTAGCTCTTTCCAGAGCTTAAGGTACAATATGTCTGAAGATGGCCAATCGGTGGGATGCGTAAAGAAGTGTTTATTTTGAAGCATCGGGTGTGTTTTTGCATGTGTGCTTGGCACAGGGGTTAGGTTTTGTCTTTCACCATGCATAAAAAGATTAAAAGAAGGAATATTTAGTCTGACAGATTCATTTACAATGGCGGTCAGGACTAGAATAGTATCTGTGAAAAAGCAGTGTCCTCAGCTGAAAGGCTAAATTTAACATGGTCATATCACAAATATCGCTGAGTGGTGGTTCAAATAAATTTGCAGCCTTTATGTATACATAGCCTGCAAAATTCTACATATTGTCTACCTTACTGAAAAAGTGGGCTTTTTTGTGGGGTTTCAGGCAACTACATTCCTGTATGTTTGAGAGAAAAGTTTCCACACATGTGACTTCCAGTCCAGTGTCACTTGCTCTGTTTTTACCAGAAACCACATCAGACGCGGCATATACAACAGACAGAGAGAGAGAGAGAGTGAGAGAGAGAGAGCGAGCGAGAACGAGAGAGCAGGCGAGCGAGAGCGAGAGAGTAGAGAGTGAGAGAAGAGCCTTACTCATTAAGCAGAAAACCAAGTTCAGCTCAGCACACACACGCACGCACGCAGAAAGAAGTGGAGGCTGGTGACGGGTTCTGGTGACGCGCTTGGCTATGGCTCAGGGCTCTGACAGTAACGACACAAGTTTCACGAGGTCTCCATCTCCAAACAGCAGGCAGGTAAGACGTCCGACCGTCTTTGCTCTTTCATTCAGCGTCTGCACATGTTCACTGTCAAGCTCGTTCAGATGGCTGGAGAGGGGCCTCACTGGAGTTTTCTGGAGTGCTGGCAGATCGTACATAGATAGCTCACCACGATAAACACTTCAGGATGGTGTTTTCTGGCTTCCTCTGAATGGAATTATTGAAGATAATGGATCCCTTGCAGTTCAGAACAGGTCCTTGGTGAGCACCTACATCTATGCAGGGAACTAGATCAAAAGCTGAAGAGAGATGGTCTCAGTTTTATCTAAAATACAAAGACATACACTTCAGTCATGGGTTTGGAAGGCAATTGAGTGATGCGCACATAAATATGAAGCATGGCTAGGCAACTTTCTGTGTAGTGCTCGCTGGGTCAAAACCATGAAAGTCGAAATATGGTCATTTTTAGGACATTATTTCTTTGTTGATTCAAATGAGGAGACAAATGGTGTTTCCGATAGAGTTGAACATTGAACCAATAGTTCATCTAAGAATTATATATATAGGCAAAATGATATTTATCGTCTTTTGAAAGCAGCCATTGCACATGGGTCATTGTGCCTTGTCCTGGTTTTTACTTTGATCACTGGGGCAGGTCTTACACTCAGACAAAATGCAGTCCATTAAAATAGACATACCATGAAATTGTTACTTCATATGGGTAATATACAGATACATATTTTACGTAAATAGATAAATGGATGTTGTCTCTTTGCGTGAGTGATGCCAAAGTTGAAAAAAGGAGTTGACACTGCAGAATCATTTTGATACCACTGAAACCGTGACACCCTAAAGGTGAAACTGGGTGTGTTCTGAGGAAGCGCCAAGGCACTGGCACCGGCAAAACTGACAGATCTCCATCACTGCTGAAAGCCTTGGTCAGCCTGTGTGGCAGTTGTGCAACTCACATAGGCTCACCATTCAAACACCTGCTGTGCAAAACAGCACACCTCTCAAACGTGTGCCTTTGTATCGCCTCTATGTAGTCTAGTTTCACAGTTAGTGGTAATCATGCAGTCTCTCCTAGACCTTCTTACACAGTGGGGATGTTTGGTTACATCATGCCTAAAAAGCTAGGTTACTTTAAAACCTAATCATTTTGCTCATGGATATCATCCTATTAATTTAACTTTTGTTGAAAGTTTGATGAAAGTTTGTGGGAGGCTTCTTTCCAGAAACTTCAAGGCCTGACCTTTATTGCTATTCTCATGAAGTCCTTTGCTTATCTGATAGATTAGTTGCCTTCTCTGTCATTCAGCTTTAGAAATGGTTGTTAGCCACAGTTGTAAAAGATAATGTGCAGTATTCTCTTTCTAAGAATCAGCTCCTCCAGTTCCTTGTTTGCTTCCTCTTTCTGAAGTCCTATTTGAGGACAAAATCAATTTCCCTGTTTAACTTGCAGCGTGTGCAGCATTTGTCTATGGGGCGATTTTCTATTTTCTTTGGTTTAAGGGTTAAATGGTCCTTGGCAGTGTTTCAGTTGGTTCAGCCAGTTAATGTATTATAAACACAAATAGAATTTTCATATGTATGCCTAAGGTCTTGTTATGATATGTTGCAAATCTCATCAATCACCCCCCCTCCTTCCCCAAGGACTCTTCGGATGATGTGAAGAAGGTGATGAGGAGGGAAAAGAATCGTATTGCTGCCCAGAAGAGCCGGATGAGGCAGACACAGAAGGCTGACAGCTTGCACTTGGTGAGCAGGGTACCCCGTCCACTTGCTGTTTGGTGGCAGAAAATACACATGTTGATACTGCTGGACGCTGAGATGATGCCATTTCTACTTTTCAGAAACTGAGCTAAATTAACATGGAGAAGTAGCTTCTTGATCCACCAGTTTACAATAAAATCATGATTTGATGGAAAAGGGAAGTTTAGAAATTACCAGCATCTAGCTACTAAATAAGACATCGGTAAATTGTCACAATCTGGTCACATTGAAGCAGCAAGATGGTTTCAGTGTTTTGACTGACTTGGTTTCAGTGACACTGCAGGTCAAATCTGGAATGGAACTGTGAGGCATGTAAGATGATTGCATGTCAGGAGCCAGAGAAAGGACTTCTTGCTTATATCCAACAGTCAGCTAAAATAATAATACTCACCTTAAATTCACCTGTATCCGGCTAAATAATAAACCAATGGTGACTACATGGTGCATAGATGGTGTGTGAGCAGATAGATGTTATATTGGGAATGTAAGGTGCCATATGGTGCTGTGTCATACTGATGGCTTCTGTTGTGATGTACACATGAAGAAGGCCTTCTTGGTGTTTACAGCAGACTTTTGCATCAATTAACAATGCGTGGGCGACAGTCCCTTCTGAGATCTGGAGTGGTGCGCTGATGGGCACTGTGAAATTACAGGCTAAATCAATGTTTCTCAGACATCATCTACTGTAGTTTAACTAAGGTACTGCAAAAAACTACATTGTGTCCCCAGTTGGGGCACGAATTATCAATGCAAATGTAGCTGAAATGTTACAGAGATGTTGGGAGACTGTTATTTGTTGGCCAGTCTTTTGGAAGAATTTTTTTCTAAAAATTTTGCTTCTCAGAGGTTTTGTGTGAGTGTATTACCATATTAATTTCAACCGTCCAATATGCAGCAGTTGTATGCTGGCAGGAGAATGCAAATACACAAATCTAAAGTATGCACGTACTTCCTGTCAAGCCGCAGGATCTGTTCATTGACGAGGTTTAGGTGTAAGGTTTTTAGTCACTTGCTTTCACTTTACTTATTCATATAGAATAACCATTTCCGGACATGGCTCCAATGAACATACTACTAACAAGGCTATTGATAAAATGGGCCTTCAATGAAGCACTTTCACTTCTCGGTGGTTACTCTCAGGGAGTGGGACCATCTAAGTACACACACCCTTAGCAGGAACTGAAGAGAGAATTACATCGAACGGTCGTACTGTGCCTTCCCTGTTCATAACCTACATACGAAGACCCAGACAGGAAATCTGAGTGATACAAGAGGAATATAATTCTGCTAAAAACGTTCAGAAATTAAATGCAAACTCTAGTCTTGCAGGGGAGAGCGAGGCTGGAATGATCTTATCTGACTTGTGCCTTTGGTTTCTGTATAGTGCTGTCCAGAAGTAAGTGGGGAAATACCGCTGTACAACTGAGTTTCCACATAACTGTGGTAATTTATGCTCTCTGGATCTACTGGCTGCACAGATAATGTGAGATGAGATAGGTTTCATTACATTTTTCATTTCCCCTTTGCTTCTGATTTCAGATTTTTAGATGTGAATGACATTGCTTGTTAAATTTATCCTCCGTGAAAATGCATGCATGTAAAATATCAGCCTTTTTGTATCAATATTGTCTAAATATATGAAACGTATATTAATCAGTAGTTTGACAGTTGTTTAAAGTCAATATTTGAAACCTAACATTTGTCATTTCTAGATAAAAATGTTCAGTCACCATCCAAGTATCGCAAGAAAGGTTTTTCTGTTGAAATGTTGTGGTTTTTGGTTCACAGTTGCCAGACAGTTGGGGGCTTGACACATTTCATCTTCCATTCTTTCAGGACCATTTTTAGAATTGGTTCACATAATTATGGAGCTTCATTTTTATAAAGCCAAAGATGAGACATCAAGGGAATGAGAGAAAACATTAAAATATTAAATGAGAGAAAACATTAAAATATTAAAATATTAAATAAATGAAACACTGAACAGTAGAGCTTGGGTGGGACAGCCGGGGTCTCAGTGCTCAGTGTATTCTGTGGTTTCAGTTTCATCACCACACATGATAAACAGGAAACTCAATTTTCCCTCCCTGTGACATGTTTCCTGTTAGAGCCGGTCGGTTTGCAGATTATTTTTTCTTCAATGAAAATAAGCTTTAATCTGGTGGTGGGCAGATACGAGTGTGAGGCCATCATTTCTGGTAAGGCGTGTGTGCTGAAGTGCTGGTTGGGTGAGTGACGTAGGTGGGGCTTACCCTGGGTCTTGTTTACAGTAAGTTCACAGTGTGGTACCTCCTCTCCATTCTGTGTCAGTCCCATCAGCAGAGCTAAATGGAACCTTTATCTGCTTAACCCACACTTCTAGCACAACAACCTCCACTGTCATTCTCTGAAATTTGTAACGTGAAATTTGGCAGACAGTGGCCCAGTTTGAAGTACTCTGGCCAGGAAACACTAAATGACTATACAAAGTGTAGAGAAAGGGCCTGAATTTTCACTTATGGTACAAAAGCGGTTTTCAGAATTGCTGAACAATTACTTGTAGAAAACCATATGTCAGAAGGGCAGAGATATAAGGCTGTAAATGTCCGAACCTCTCCCATCACCTTACATTGGGATAGTTTGTTTGTAGTATAGCATAACCAGTCTGTATAATCCCAATTGATAGCCACTGCTCTCTCATTTCAGGAGAGTGAGAACCTTGAAAAAGAAAATGCTGCCTTGAGGAAAGAGGTGAAGCAGCTGACGGAGGAGGCCAAATACTTGTCATCTGTTCTGAGCAGTCACGAGCCTCTGTGTTCTATGATGGGTCCACAGTCCTCTGACATCCTCTACTCTCCACATCATGGGGCCTTCCACCAACCACACATGGCCTCACGCTACCAGCACTGACCACCGGGGGAGCTGCTGCCAACAAAGAGTGCGGTGAAGGTGGACAATCTCCTTATAAGGGGCACATGGGTTTTCATTACAGGGGGAAACGGTCTCACATGTGTACATGTTTAACAGAAGTAAACAGCCATTGTTGATTACTCTCAGATTTCATCGGTGCCAAGTGGAGCTGGAGATCAAAATAGTTTTAAAGGGAATGACAATCCATAATGTTAGACAAACTGACAAACACAACCATTGCCAATGTCCTTTGGTTGGTAAAGATGGTAAACATCAACTCAGCACAGCTGGCTGATGGGATAAAATGGGTAAAAGTGTCCTTTTGAATGTGTCTTTTATGCGTGACCATTTCAGTTTTTGGCAAATGGATCAATTGGTGGCACAGGACAGCAATTGTTTTACTGTAAACGTGTTTCTTATTTAGAAACAAAATCTTAAATATTAGATTTCCTAGAACTGTAGGTCTAGGTTCCTTTTGACCTATGTGTTGATTTGTTTTATTTTAAAATGTATTATTTATTTCAAGAGTGATAGATTTGATGAATATTTTCTAAATATCTTGACTTGTCTTGCCTTTCCGTTATACTTCCAGTTGAGTCGATGAAATTAGTTTACTTATTCTTTAAGAGTGATAACTCACAACATTTACAGTGTTAATGGTAGAGAAGTGTTTTGTGGATATTCATTTGAACATTTATTCTGTTTGGTGCAGTTGGAACAAAGACATCCTTCATGATTGCATTCATCATAAAAGAATGTTTTATAGTAAATATTATAATGTCCTAAATACCTCAAGATTTTAGTACAAATCAACTGAAAATGTTTTGAATGTTTTAAAATTAAATTGCCGAGTGAGAATGTAGTTTGTATAATTTAGTAGGAAATTTTGAAAATTGTTATGGGTACTCAAATACAAATACACCAGTTCAAATCCTGCGATTTAATTTGCAAGCAGTTTACACTGTATTCTTTATACCATATCCCATAGGTATTTGGGTTGAAAGAACTATGCTCAGTAATTGACAAATTAACAGGATCCATTGACATGAGATTACCTGTCTGTTATTGACACATCTATGAAGTACAAGTCAGGCAGTGGGTCATCTTCAGCCCAATGAACTGCAGCTCTCTTTCCTGAAAATTGATCGAAATTTTATAAAATTATATGAGCAGTGCAAACCTACTGATTACCTGGCACACAAGTAGTTATTGGAAACACCTATTTAAAATTTTATAATTCGTTTTTAAATCCATTATTCATCTGAATTTATTTATGCAGTAACTGAGTTGCCTTCCCAAGCCCTCCATAGAAAATTGTGTTCTTCTACAGTGAGCCATCTCATGTCTTCTTCTCAAGGATATCTTTTGAAGAACAATGGCTGTGATGCTTGATTGAAGTTTCTTCATGCGATAACTTGTAGTCTAATATGCTACTTAGTGTCATTTTTCTGGCCAGGAAAGACTGAAGTGTCCTTTTTAAAAAGCAGTATTTATTTCAGATTTACCCTGTCTGACGGTATCTCAGGAGATAGAGGGTAATAATGAGTGGCTGTAAAACATACTGGTGATTTAAACATTCTTATAGAAACTCTTGTAACTGGAACTGGTTCATTCAGATATAAACCAGATACAACCATTATTATAAAATCCCATGTGAACACCCAACTAGTGCACATGTGAACTATAAAAATAAAGCTCACTGATAAGGTGAGAGTGGAAAAAGGTGACCTATGCTATTTATTTCAAGCCACAAGTTTTGTTTTCACATGTTAAAATTGTAGTTCACATTTGAGTCAGTCACGCGGGAAAATGTGAATATAGATAATTCACATATGAAGATGCAAATTTCACGTGACTTCGTGTGATCTTTTTCCTTTTCACATGTGGAAATTTTCATTCACATGTGAAAAAGTCAATTATATGTGAAAATGTTAAATTCACATGTGATTTTTTTTGTAAGGAAAGGTCAGCCATTTATTTCATATCACCACAGCAGAGATGACTGTATTATATCTTGAATGTCTAATTAAAAGAAAATAATCTTGAAAAAAAAAAAATGTATGTACTGTTTTTATTATTATGGTTTTTTTTTTGGTTTACCATTAGATAAGTTGCTTCGACAATGGAGTCGAGATGATGTGGAATTGATTGTCCGTTACTGTATATATAGGCTATCTGTCCATCTGTCTGCGAACAGAATAACTAGGAATATGTATACATTTGAATGCCATTTCATTAAATGATTGCTACGGGATAGTGACGGAATAAGTGAAGTCATGCAATAGAGGTCATGCCATATATATTTTTTTTGTTTACGTCCCCGGTTATCTCGATGTTAGGACTCTCGACGTTTTCTCTTGATTTTCACGGCCATTTTTATTTGGTATTCTCGACATAATATACGTTTTCTTCTGATTATATTATCTCCTGATGATATTCATATTAATAATACTTCAAAGTGTCTACCTGAAATTCAGTCCCTGCTTTCTTCCTGAATCAGTTCCTTGTCAATGTAAACATCAAAGATGTCTAGGCTACTGTTAACGTAACACGATTTTTGAGTCAGTCCCAGGTCAAAGTAAGATTGAAGGCGTTCATCTATCGGTGGCAACATCGTCAGTCCGTCACACACAGGATGTATATCCGAATACTGTGTGACGCACTAGTAATGGTTGCCTTTTATTATGTCGAGATCACGACCAAAACATCTTTTGCTTCTACGTTAACTTAAAAATGAGTAATTCAGTCATCTGTGTATAAAACATTAGCACGCGGTACAATAGGGGCGCTGTTTCCCCACCAGTAAGAGTGTCTGTTTGAAGGTATTCTCGGAAAATGAATGTATGTCAATTGCTAGGGTGACAGGTCTTAGAAGCTTTGACATTTCCGCCCATCGTGTTTATGCTTTATATATTGTGATGTATCAAACTTCTGTTTTATAGTTTCTGTTTTACTATAATTTTAACTGTAATTTTGTAATAAAAAATTAAACCAGTGCTTTGTTTTTACTGCGCCATCTAGTGGTTGATATTTTAATTATGGATCTAATCCCTCGCTCCCACAGTAAAGCAGCCGACATTTGACACATTTATATGTAAACCACTGACCCACTCCTAATCCTGATCAGATGATTATGAATAAACAGTAGGTCACAAGTTTGTCTTAAATGAGTGCCAAATTGTTAAATTGTTAGAGTAGAAAAACGATTTTATCTCTGAGAGCTGTTTGTATGTACTATCTGGAATTTTACCTAAATATGCAGGAGTATAAAACATAAGCTTGATTTCCAATTCGTATTGCATTCATATTGATTTTCAGGCAAACACTTTTTGGTGAGGTAGGACTTAACTCCCACGAGAAAAAAAACAAAAACAAAACACTTATAACCAGTATCAATAAAATAGTAGAAACAAAATAGACGTAGCATATATTAGATAGGCTGGCCTACATCCCAAAAATTTACAATCGCAAATGCGCAATATTTGCTTTTCATACCCCCAACATATAAAACTTTGTAGAATAGCTTACTCCTCTCTGACAATATAGATTTTTGGAGTTATCGCTCATTTCAAATTGATTGGCACCATGAGATCGTCGAGTTCATTTCAATATGCAACTATATACCCAAATGGGAAATGAGCACAATAGGATGGGAATTTACAGTTGTAGAAGCTTAGAGTTTTAATTGAACGGCATTGTAGTTCAATGCAATGTTCAGTTCAGAGACTGTAAAAAATAGACTCAGTTGTAAAGCTCCGCTAAGCATGTTCCACAACTGCAAGCCTTTGACGATCGATTGGTTAAACTTCACAGGATGGTTGATATTTTCGGACCACGTGGTTGCGGGAACCCGGCGTTTAAATGGGGGACGGGCATGCAGGAGGTAATGGAAGATAACGGAATTTTGAGACATAAGGACATCTACACTAGACACACAACGGCTGCAATATTGGTTGCGACAGGATAAGGTAGTTTATGTAGGGCTAAGGCTTGTGTGTACTAAGCGTAGTAAATGTATTTTAATTGTTCGTTTGCTAGCTAAGGCTAATTTTACTTGAGCATAATACTTGCGTAGCTTCCGTTTATCAGCTAATATTGCGAAAAAAACTGGCTACATGCCTATACATTTATGACCATATTCATTATTTACCAAAGTCGTCAAGTCAGCTGGTCACTTTTTTCCTCTGCAGCTAATTGATAACTTTTAAGCTTGCTAAGACATAATAGGCAATATCTCGTTTACCATTAGTTACCAAAAGAGAAAGGATTTACCATTCAGTTACCCGTTAATAGTTGTGAAATAAACGCCTTAAAGAGTTTTCTAGACAAGTTAGGACTTCCAGACTGCGCTATATATGAAATTTTCTTACCAGTTGTAGCCAGGTTTGTGACGAAATCAAAGTTATAATTTTTGAAGAAACCTTTTGATATTGGCCTATAATATATTTGGTCTAAAGTAAATTTTGATTGTCTTCCAAGTAGGCTATATCCTCGCGTTTGTACTGTTACCTATCGCATTTGAAGGAACACTTCTACAAGATCAACTATGAGCGAAAACTCCAGTGCTGTTGGATGTGAAATGAATTACGATAAAAATATTTCGAACCTTGAGAAAAGTAACAAACAAGGCGACAATGCCCCTGTACAGACTGAACTAAAGAACGTTTCAAGTGAACCAACAACGCGCTTATATAAAAGGAGATGGGTGATAGTATTTATGTTCAGCTCATATTCATTGTGCAATGCATTTCAGTGGATACAGTACGGAATTATCAACAATATTTTTATGAAGTTTTACAATGTGGATTCCTTCGCCATAGACTGGATGTCAATGATCTACATGCTGACATACATCCCCTTTATATTTCCCGTCACCTGGCTTTTGGATAAAAAGGGTCTCCGGATCATTGCGCTTGTGGCCACCGGTTTTAATTGTTTGGGCGCTTGGACGAAAGTAGCTAGCGTCAGACCCGAACTATTTGCAGTGACAATGTTCGGACAGTTCATCTGCTCATTCGCCCAAGTTTTTATCCTTGGAATGCCATCCCGGATCGCCTCGGTATGGTTCGGGTCAGAAGAGGTCTCTACAGCCTGTTCAATTGGAGTTTTTGGGAACCAGGTATGTTGTAAAAATAAAATAAATGCGCCAACTATTGCTTCGTCTAGCTTCAACCGACAGTCTTCCACGTTTGAGGGAGGACTGCAAAATTCTGGTTTAGGGATACGATTTGTTATATGGCTGCCAATAAATGGCTACGGTAGCCAACACTTTTTTTCTTCATTTTATTACATTTTAATAACCTTTATAATGGGATTTCTTGGCCTCCAGTGTCCCTGAAAGACCAGACTGACTCCAGTAAGACTTTTCAGAGTAGTTACACTCTCAGCGCAATATTGTATCTACAATAAATAAGATGCAACCCAGGTCTGTCATTGGGCTACACACTTTACTGTTCATCTAGATATTTAGAGGAACAAATAAATGTGCATCCCTAGATTCTGCAGCCAAAGAAATAATCTAAAAAAACATTTCAAGTTTGTCTTGCAAATTGAATGCAACTGCGGATTCATCCAACTGCTAACCCAACGCCTTAATAAAACCATCTTTGCATTTTTGTTCCTCAGAATGGGCATATTACGTTTGGTCATTGAAGTACTAAAACTCATCATAACTTTTTTGACAGCAGAGGGTTATTTTTATACAGTGTGAAAATATAGTATGTACATACTACTGCTACTAATAATATTCCTAATAATACTGATGATGATGAGGATGATGATGATCATCATCATGAAGACACTTTCCAAATAAAAGATCAAAACAACCATAGCAATAAAATTTCCCTCAGTGCTGCCAATAATGTATTTTTTATTTTGCCTGCGTGCCCTTTTGGCCCAGTGGCTCTAGACAAAAGCACATCCCTGACATTTTCAGGCATATCATCTTAAATAAAATCTACACTGGTTCAGAGTTTGTTAGTCCTGTGGGGTGAATAACTGTGCTTCAGTCCAAAAATGTTGCATATGAAATATAATCAAGGAGGTTTATAGAAGGAGAGAGCACATTGTGAACCCACAGAAACATTTTTTGTTTCCAGTGTACATCCTGTTTTTGATCATTACATTGGATTCAGGCGTTTGTGCACACATTTGCTTTTTATCTTAAACAATCTCAGACCTGTAGTATCTTCCTTTGTCACATCTGTTATTGATCTTTATTCTTGGTGCTTTGTGGTATTAGAATTTCAGGTGGGGAGAGACATCAGATCCAGATTCCTTCCTTTAATTTTGACATTTCTCTTTGCGTTTTAAAATCTGAAAAACATTTTGTGGGTACAGAGTGCAGAGTTCAAATGTTCATATGTTGTACACATTTCCATTAACAGATATTATAACTGTGCAACTCAACAAAGTTCATTTAAAATATGGTATAGTTTCTTGTTTGATAAAGTATACCCAGACAAATCTGCACAATGAATGTTGCATACAAAGCATGTTTCTATCAGCAGCATGAAATTGTTTTGCTGGTGCAGCTGACTAGGACTTATTTGATGTTACTGCAAAGGACTCAAGATAGCAAGTTCTGTAAAAGTTTCTACTTTTTGTGTACTCCACCAATGTTGTTTTCCTCCTATTGCATTTATGATGCATTAAGAAAAAAGATGGAGTTTTACTTGATCATTACATGATTGGTTTGTGGTTAAAAATGTGTGTATTTTAACCCTAAAATAAAATCCAGTCCTATAAAAATACTTATCTAGAGATATTCGAAACTGACTGGATACGCAGTTGACAAATAATCCCTCTGTTGCTGGGTGTTCATTTTGTTTTTACTCACGCAAACTCTGTAAGGATCTCAATCACATACGACAAGTTAAAAATGTATATGGGTATTTCATATGTGTAATATTTGCCAATCTTTCTTATATTCTCATTCTGACTACAAAATATGAAAACGTTTTATTCATCTTTGTATAGCCAGTTCACTGGAAGCATCCTGTTTCCTTCTATGTGAAATACCTGTTACATATGTTTTAATATTTGTTCTTATACTACAAACAGTAGCTACCAAAGAACTATGCAAAATAGAAAGAACTATTAACTGGTACTAAAGCCATATGTACATGGGGTGGCAGTGTAGTTTAATGGTTAGGGAACTGGGCTTGTAACTGAAATGCTGCCAGTTTGATTCCCAGGTAAGACTGCCGTTGTGCCTTTGGTTACTGGTTAAAAATATGTGTCTTTTAACCATAAAATAAAATCCAGCCCAATAAAGATACTTATCAAGAGATATTCATAACTGACTGGATACACTTCAGTTGACAAAAAAACCCTGTGTCGCTGTGTTAATTTTGTTTTTACCCATGCAGTCTCAGTAAGGGTTTAATCGATCACATATGACAAGTTTAAAATGTTTATGGATATTTCATGTGTGATATTTGCAAACCTTTCTTATCTTCTCAGTCTGACTACAAAATATGAAAACGTTTGTATGCATCTGTGTATAGCCTGTTCAAACCATCCTGTATCCTTCTATGTGAAATACCTGTTACATATGTTTTAATATTTGTTCTTATACAACAAACAGTAGCTACCAAAGAACTATGCAAAATAGAAAGAACTATTAACTGGTACTAAAGCCACATGTACATGGGGTGGCAGTGTAGTTTAATGGTTAGGGAACTGGGCTTGTAACTGAAATGCTGCCAGTTTGATTCCCAGGTAAGACTGCCATTGTGCCTTTGGTTACTGGTTAAAAATGTGTATATCTTAACCCTAAAATAAAATCCAGCCCAATAAAGATACTTATCTAAAGACATTCATAACTGACTGGATACACTTCAGTTGACAAAAAATCCCTCTGTTGCTGTGTTAATTTTGTTTTTACCCACGCAGCTGTTGTACCCTTGAGCAAAGTACTTAACCTGAATTGCATCAGTATATTGCCAGCGTGTATAAATAGATAGTATGTAAAATTCAAAAGTCACTCAGGATAAGAGCATCTTCTAAATTCCTGAAATGTAAATGTGCATACCTGTCGACTCTCATGCATTAGCCTCATGCATTTACTCATTAGACTCATACATTTGCTTGCTGTCTCACCCTCACATGATTTTCTCTGTAAATTTAACATATTTTAGCTGAAAGGAGCATTCTATAATATAATGATTCATACAATGTGAGTTCAAGGTATAGCATTTGTATTCTAACTAGCTGATAATTATTTGTCTTTTAATTTCATATCCATTATGCCTGGAGTGTTGCATGATTTGTTGGACACTGTTTATGTGAATGCTTCCATGTAGCCTAGGCTATATAAAGATGGCATAAACCCATCACAAAGCAATAATAATTCCCTATAGGACACAATAATGTTAAGGGTTTGTTTAAAGCAAGAATTATGGAGTTATGTTTCATTTCCTTTTGTATTAAATTGAGTAGGAGCTGAATTATGCCTTGCATATTATTGAGACATATTACTTGATTGATCTGTATTGTGTCATCCTTAGCTGACCATCTGGTAAAGTGACAGATGTAGAGCACTGACATTTCTTACCCACATCATATTGTGAGTCTCAAATGTCTCACAGTTTTCATCGTAAATGTCACACATTCCAAATGTTGAATTGATGACAGATTTTAAACAAGACATTTTGGCCAAGCTCAGGAACTTAACCGCATAGCATTTGGTATTCCGAATTTATGTTTGTTGCCGAGTTACATAATTCAAAAGGAAAACGCTGCAGAATATCATAGAAAAGTACTGCTGGAAGCGGAGTCGTCCCACGATTTTTAAGTGCGTTACATACGGCTGAGACTCCACCTCCCACCAGCCGTGTGAAAATCTGTGGTAAAAATTACGCGTGTAAAAGACTGCATAGGTGCAGAAAGTCGGTAGGTGATTTTGCTAGTGACAGTTATCACAGGTCCCTATAGGCTATCATGAAAGCAGTCGCCTAATTTCCAATACCGACAAGGGAAGCGAACTGTCAACTGGATTATTGGCTTTTACCTAAATTGGGTGAACTTGAAAAACGTGTATTTTGACGTATACTAATTTTGCTGAGTTTGAAATTGTAGACGTGTATTTTTCCTGTTTTAGTTTGTTATAGCATTTTCTACAACAAACTCGAATTTCTGGTTGTGGCTTTTTGGTAGAAGGAGGACGCTACTTTGATTGGGGGTTTAAATGAGCTACAATCTAGTCAAGTGTATTGCACTGCGTTAACATTTTTTTCCAAGGAGCACACTAATGCATCCCAATAAGTAGCCTAGATGTGATCCTAAGTTATTTTTCTAGTTAGCACACATCAATTTTCAGGAGCAAATACTCCTAAAATAGCATCATTGTATACCCTAGCCATGGTAGCTGGCTAACGTTAAAGGTAGCCTAATTGATAATTTTAGAAAAACATTAAATTAATGTTAACTCGCTTGCTGTTTAAAGAACTCACTGCATACGTGTCGCTTTTGGAAGTGAAGCTCAAATTAATCGCAATCTTGGCTAGCTCTTTTACACCTATTAGACCCATAATACATTAGCCAGGTAGAATACCAGTGGGTTAACGTTACGACCTATCCAGTGTGAGCACATTTGTCCTTGGTTTGCTTACCGGATTGCTTTGAGTTCCACATTCACCCCAATTGCTTGCTAAATTATTAATACGAACATGCCAACTGTCACACACCACAAGGAAGCACTTCAAAATGTTAGGTAACGAATTTTCTCGAAATGTTTAATGTTACATAACGGAGGTAGTCCGGCACAAACACTGTCAAGTTTGATAAATTAGCCAACTCTAACCCACTCTGCAGTAGTAATTCGTAACTTGGCAAAAAGCTAATAACGGTTTGCTAGCGACGTGTTCTCAACATTTACATCTTTTTCTTTTATTCCACGCATTGTCAACATGACTATATTAGGTATCCTTAAAGTGTGTATGCAGCACATACTGAAATGACTGAACGCTAATCGAAACGAAGGAACAAAGCAAAGAGCAAAACATAGACGAAACCGAAGGGAAATGACGTTCATGATGTACGAACAAAGTCGCCATCTTCTGCGGGTGCCACAACGTCCAGTATCAATGCTGCTTCAGAGCCACGGGTATGTAGAATAACGTTAATCATTAATTTAAAAAAAACTTTTATGATCACTGATGTGCTTTCTGGCTGTAAATATATTGTACTTCGCTTAATATAATGGACACAAGTAACTGTTTTACATGTATTGGCTAATTGAGTTATCTTTGAAGTATTTTAGTCCATATGAATACGTAAGTGACTGTTTCAACGTACAGTAGGCCTGGACTTATTACTGTTGTTTCCTGATGTTTTTCGGACCAAATGTTAATAGCGTGTTCTAATCGCGAGCGAAATAACAAACTAATTTCATGCTGATTTCCAGCAATTCGCGCCAAGTCGGTCTCCTAATTCATGTAGGCTACTGTCGCCTACTGTACTGACAGACGGCAAAACTAAAGTAACTGTTCTGGTTACAGGTGTATTAGTAATCGAGTTTTTATTTTATAATAAAGCAGCAGGTCGATTTCTTAAAAATCACAGCGGTGTTCGACCGGTGTGCACGTCACATTATTTCCCCGTAACCCATTCATGCCTGTTAAAATGTTAAAACTATAGGAGATACTCTAAATCAAAGCATAGGTGGACGGCCGTGCACTACATTGTATGCTGTATTAATACTAAGTTATGTTTTAAAGGGTGTCTGCCTTGCGTGAGTGTGTAGGCTACGGGAAGAATCGAGCCTGGACAGGAGTGCTGATAACATATTAGCTATATTTACGTGGTTAAAGAGACTAGGCTAATGAAAAGTGAAAACAGATCTTTTGACAAAGAATGTGATTTCAAGGTTATCTAATATATTATTATGATTTAATTAGCTGACCGATTATGGAAATATACTATATGGCGTCAGGTTGAAATATAATCCTAATTGTTATGTTCATAAGATTAAGTCGCACATTTCATTAGTCTCTGACTATGGGCTACACAACAGTGTAGGCGATTTTATGATTTCATTTAGGCTAAAATCCCACCTTGTAAACCCACCCTAAAAACCCAATTTTAAAAAATAACTTTTCATAATTGATTTATGAATGGTTTTATTGTTCATCTGTTGCTGGGCTGCTTACATGTGGCTTTGTCTAATATGTAAAAAGGAAAGCCTTAGTATAGCTATGTATTCAACATTCAATACATCTGTTTCTGAGTTCTATTTTCTCACTCCTCTCCATGAGAGGACTCCTTGAAGCTGTGTTGTTAGTGTAGCCTAATATGTCTGTCCTGTAGGACACTAAATTTACAGTTTGTTGAGTGTGGAATAATTGGTTTACTAGACAGTAATACCCAGGGCAGGTCTAATTCAGTCCTTTAAATTGAAGAAGAATGTCAAATACAGTTCTGTTAGGCAGTTTGAACCAGCAGCTGTGCTACTAGGACAATGCTCTCATTTTACATTTTAAATTTATATAATAGCACCTCAGGTCACAATGGCCAGTCCTCAGGTATTGAGTTGACCATGTTTAATAAGTGTTGAAAAGGTGTTAAAAATGTTCAACCAATTTAAACACACATTGTTTGCAGTGGGGGCATGCCAAATCCAAGCCAGCTATATCTGTCATGAATAATTTATGGGGCAACACATCGGCATCTCAGGCAGTACTTGCAGATGGATAGTAGTACACGGGGGAACTGAGGTCAGTTTTGGTACATGGAAAATTGTGCTGGATTTATCTTTCTCTTCTTAAAATAAACTAGGATTCATTTTGTAGACACAATATCTCAGAGTCCTGTGGGCATTTTGCTCTTGAATGTGCAGTTCACCAAAAACTGTCGGCAATTGTGGGGTATGCCATGGAATCAGGAGATGTGATCAAGGTAACAAGCAGATTAAATACAAACTGAACAGAAGAGAACAGCCATACAAAGTTGTTGATCAAACTGTCCATGATACCAGGGCCTCCATATGCCGTAGACACGACAAATGGTGTTAAATAGACCACAAATTGAGCTGCTAAAGCTGGCATCACACCAATACCTCCGACATTGTAAATTGCTCAAAGATAAAGAGCACAGAATGAGAGGAATAAGGGGGCACACTAGCACACTAGTTATTGTCTTATAATCACAGCTACATGGAAAAGCATATACGCATTTCATATTTATGCTGTATATAGAAGAAATGGACCAGTAACATGATATGAATATGAGGTGCTTGATATACAACAGAAGACTTGACAGAAGTCCGAACAGTGCATATTTGCATCAAGGCCTTGCACACAAGGCAGACACAGGGCAGCTTGTCCATGTCTGCGATGCTAGGTGTTTTTTTATTTTTCAGATTGGGAACAGGGATGAAGATATTCATGTACACTATAAACTAATGCACACTAATTCGCATCATCCTCAATTATGTGTTAAACTAGAAGTACATTTCCCACACTGTAGCCGCTGCATTATATAACACACTCTAGTAGAAGCAGAACAGTGGTTTGATGGGTCCTGTGTTGTGCTGTTGTTTTTGTATTTCTCAGCAAGAGCAGGTTTTGTCATGTTGTGAATTAAACAAGTGCAAACTCTACCATAGAGAGAGAATTTAGCAATTTGTCCATCTGTTTAGCACGGTTTCAGTTTTAAAGCTGTTTCATGCACCGAATGCATCTCAGATGACTTCTGCCTCTATTAATACTCACCAAACAGAGTGGTGGTGTCCTAAGGACAGTACAGCCACCAGATAGGATGGTATGTGAATAAAAGGAGCCCAAACTATTTTTATCTTTTGATTTGGACCAGTTCCTGCTGACACATACAAAACATTTATTACATAAATATTAAACTGGGAATAATTAATAGTATTATTCCCAGTTTAATAAACTTTGGCAATTGACTGACCATATCACTGGCATATCAACTGCAGTATGTATCTGTCTTTTTCTCAGGGCCATGCATTCTATGCAGAGCTTTTATTTGAAAGAATGAATGGAACACACAATACCATTACATTCGATAAGGGCGAAGTGGATAACAAGGAAGCTGATTAATTATACATTTGTTTGCAGAAAGTATACCAATGTGCAACTAAACACATTTGTATTTGACTTCATTTCACTGTTATCAGTTTCAGGTAAGAAAGCCATTTACTGTAGAGCATGTTTTGTTCGGGACTTGATTTACGTGCACTCACCATAATGAGGCCAAAGCCTATATTTTGAATTCCCAGCATTTGAAGTATTGCTTATCAGATCCACGACATCTGTTTCAGCATCTCATAAGGTTATCAAATAGGGTGGTGAAAAAGGAAAGGTACCTGATGAAAGGTACAACCTGAGGTACCTGCTGGAAGGTACAACCTGAGACCTGTTTTGCATGTTGGTAGCATATTTTCAGCCCAGTGGCGCCTGCAGGATTCCCTCCGGAGGTATGCGATAGAAAACGTAACATTGTTTTTAGCAAAAGAGTTTGCAATAAAAAAAAAATGACAGCTGGGTAATTTTATTTGAAACTCAGCTGCCCAGTTTTGTGTGTTTCCAGTTCCCAGTCCGAAACCTGTATTTGTTATTTAATAAAAAAAAACACCCTGGAGGCTGTTCAGGTATGCTCTGTGCGCAGCTCTGCGTTCAGCTGCGTACCTGGGAAGAGAATCCGGCAGGCGTCACTGGTTCAGCCCATTCTTCTCTTGGAGACAGCTCTTTCTCACTCACAAATTTAGAATGAAAAATGCTATTGTGAGAACAGGTTAACTTTCTGGTTTCTGCAAGAACCGTTTAAAATGAAATTTTGACAATTATTTTTCACAGCACAATTTTCATTCAGTCATAGAAATATGATGTTTGGAAGTTGAACATAGATTTTTACATGTAAGTGATAAGGAAAAATCTTTCCTCAGTAACAAGATAACACTGTTCAATTACTTGAATAGCAAATGTCCTTCCGTACACCACTGCTCATTTTTTCTTCTCTTTTCCCAGAATTGGAAATTGTATTTATATGACATTCAAAGCATGAGTTTTAGCATAAAAAATTTGCATTAAATAGGAAATGAAACCAAGGTCATTTTTTGTGGACAGTAAAATTAGTTTGAATGCATTTCTTAATACAGTGACGGATTCAGTGTATTAAATAACAATGCAAGACAAACACAAATAGGCACCTTTACAGCTTACTTACAGACAATTTCTTTTTAGTTAAACAGTTGCTAGGAACTTTCCAAATGCAAACAAGTATGTGAGTGAAAAACTCTCTAGGTCTTGAACCCTGAAAATCATCCAAACTCCCATTCCTAGTCTAGACATGATAAATGGCAAACTGTCTTTGATTTAACTTTCCTGTTCAAATAAGCTTGGGCACATTCAGTGGCCACAGTACCTCAGAGTCCTGTGAACGTTTTCAGCTCTTGAATGTGCCGTCCCGCTGAATTTGTTAGCGGCTGTTGAGGGATATTCCGAGGAATGGGGAGATACTGACAGCCAAGGTAAGATAGCAAAAGCCTGATTCAGTACAAACTGATCAGATGGGGAACAGGCAGACAAAGATGTTTTTCAGAGTCCACCTCCTTATATATACCGCAAATGTCCTTTGGATGGTAGCCTTTGTTCAGACTATTCGTATCCTTGAGATTGTCTGTTTTTATTCCACACATTTTAAAACGTTTGTATCTATGTCATGTAGTATAGAATAGCTTGATAAGTCCTTTTGCCCCAGAGAAAACTTTTGTACACACAATTGTATTAATGTGGCTTTCATTTCGGATCCTTTGCTAACACTGCTGCAGTGATACCAGCGATGTGCTGAAGTGTTAGGGCTACTGAATGCTCCGATAATTATTCTTAATTGTGGCTGTTTATTGAGTTAACATTTGGAATGCATTCCTAGTCACTGAGTCAAAGGCTGGGTTTACCCTGCCTGATACCCCTGATACCTTTCACTCAGACAGATGAAATGCGATCAGCCATTGGTAACTTCTATTTATAGTGTATGCACAGTGACTTGGCACGTCTATAACTCTGTCAAACAGTAGGGTGAATAAAGGCAACTCCAGGGTAACAGTGTATGACTTTATATAGAAAACCAATACACTGCAGTGTTTTTAAAAATTTGTGTCATGACAGAAGGGTTTGCAAACCTGTTTTAAAAATTTGATTTGAAAATGAAGTTTATTTGAATAAAAAAAAAAGCATTGAGCGTGAGAAGGGCGGGGTGAGTTACCTTATCTACATGTTAGTTTCATGCGTATCTTTACTCAGCAACAGAATTGCAATCAGGCATTATTTATTTGATACCAAAACATTCTTGTAATCAAATTAACATCTTGATAGATGTTAAGTATGAAGTTAAGGCTGTTAGCCTAATCTTTATAGGGTTTTTAGGAAAGAATGTTTTGGAGTGTAGAAAAAAACAGCTTCTGCTCTTTAATCTTGATTTGTTGAACTAGGCAGAGAATGGAGTACATTACATTACATTACAGGCATTTAGCAGACACTCTTATCCAGAGCGACGTACAACAAGTGCATTAGTTCAAGGTGCAGAGGTGCAAAAGAAACACACTAGAGTGAAGTAAAGATCGTAGTGCCAGAAGTGACCACATAGATCAGGACTCCAACCCTGTATAGTAACCTACTATACTCTGTAGTACTACTCTATAGTAACGACTACTCTGCAGTCACTGTATTGCACACCTAGTTAACCCTTAGGATTGTTAAAATTTACAACTTTGATGAGGTCTTACATAATTTGTGCAACAGAGCTCACCGTAGATTAGATGTGAGGAGGACGGATTTTGGACAAAATAAGTTTACCAAATCAAATCCTCCAAACTAAAATTTCAACTTTTTAGAATTGTCAATGGCACAATATATTTGTAGAATGAAATATTAGAATAAATAGTTTTAATAAAACTCCATCTCAGATAAACAACAGAACATTGATGAAATGGAAGGATCAAAGGAGGGCCGCCCATCCAAGACTTTAGTTTCGATTCTACCTTCTAAAATGCTTCCAGATGTCCGTCTGCGCCGTCATTCAGGCACTAGCATTAAAATGGCCATTCTTTAGAAAAAGAAACAACAGCTCTTGTTGTTGACAAGAGACAGACTCGTCTCTAGCACAAGCTTCCCTCTGTGCCTGCACTGTATCGACCCGTGACATCCCCAGAGAGTGGATACCATAACATAATTAAACGTCCCTTTGAAAAGCAAAGCAAAACACATTTCTAAGAAAATTCAGTCGGGTGAGGCTTCATGTAGGAGTTGCAATTACAGCATAGAGCAGCAGCAATTTTTTTTTTTTTTTTTACAGCTGTAGGGAACTGCATAAACCACATTCTAGGACGTTTGGAAGGAGGAGTTAAGTTTGCAAGAGGAAAATTACAAAAAGATTAAGATCACATGACAGGAGGGCTGAATGTGATAAATACTGGAACACGGCAGAAACCTTCAGAGCTGGCAGAGTTAACCAGGCATGAATGGGTCGCGCAATGCAATTGCTGTCCAGCACCACTCTCTATATTTAAACTGCAACCCGATTACACATTCTCCAAGAAGGCAGCAGTAGCTGTTCCCAGTAAAAAAAAACTGTGCTGAAGAAAACAGACTATATAGGCTGAAGTCATCACCGTAGAGTCAGGAGTTTTGCCAAATTATTTTTAACATTTAACACAGATTGGTTGTTGGTTAGAGTGTGAGAAAACGGCGCAAATAACCAGAAGTGCACCTGTTCAGGTAGAGAGCACGCAGCCTACCAAGGAGAATTTCTGTTTTTCCTCCAGTTGCTAAACAGTGCGAAAGAACCAAGTGAAGGGCAAGGGCATCGGTGGAAACATGAGCATGGAGAAAGGAGTGCAGCACTGGGGTGACAGTCCCTTGAAGTCTGAGAAAGGGGTGGATCAGCCAGCTATCCTGGGAGAGCAGGGGAACATGAGAGAGCTGTCCCAGTCTGATGACTCTCGAATGAACATGGACCCGGCAGCCGCCGACACTGCAGAGTTAGTCTCCCGTTCGGAGATCAAGCTGTACAAGAGGCGGTGGGTCATGCTCTTCCTCTTCAGCACCTACTCCATGAGCAATGCCTTCATGTGGCTCCAGTATGGCATCATCAGCAACATCTTCATGCACTTCTACAACATTGACACTTTCGCCATCGACTGGCTCTCCATGATCTACATGCTGACGTACATCCCGTTTATCCTCCCTGTGATGTGGTTCCTGGACAACCGGGGGATCCGTGACGTGGTAGTGGTGGGCTCTGCCTTCAACTGCATCGGGGCCTGGATTAAGACGGGCACTGCCCATCCAGACCTCTTTGCTGTCACCTTCTTTGGGCAGTTTGTGTGCTCAGTGGCCACTGTCTTCATCCTGGGGATCCCTTCCCGCCTGGCCTCCCTGTGGTTTGGGCAGCAAGAGGTTTCTACAGCCTGCTCCATTGGGGTCCTGGGGAATCAGGTGTGTCTCGGAATCAAGTTTGCCAGTTTGAATTCTGGCCAGCTTGGTGTGTGTGTGTATGTGTGTGTGTGTGTGTGTGCACATGTATGTTTTTGGTTCCTGTTCTCATTTTGTGATCTTGAAAATGAACTTCTCTGTAGTCATGTACACATCTGCTGAAACCCAAACTTCCTGTTTGTGGTTCAAGCCTTTTCCTTCTGGGATAGTCAGTTTTAGGAGGTGAGTCCCTGTTTCTCTTTTCTATCCTGGACCCTTTCTTTGAGGGTCCCTGAAGCAGCTAGTGGGATCACCTGTCCTACTCTGACCTACTAGCTGATTAGGGTAATGATGCATTTCCAGTATACTCTTTGGGGAGTATTTTATATGCTATGTGCTATTCACTTAGTACTGCAGTGCATCTGCATGTTTTGGCTTAAGCTTGTGAATTAAGCTAATTATTTTCTCAGTTGATTTCCAAAAAGAAATGGCTATATGTGTAAACGTTACTGTCAAAGTACACTGCACACTGCTAAGTTTTGGACTTTAACTGCCAGCACGTGTCTGTACTACTGACAGTTATTATTTACATTGGTTTAATTGGCATCATTTCAAATGGATATTGTAGTAATTTTAAAGGTAATTGTGTCTTGATGATTGCAGTACTTAATGTCATGGTAATACATAAAATCTAATCGTACTTTTAACCAAAACAACTAGGCCAGTGTTGGACACCCCCGGATAGAAACCAAAGTGCAAAATGTTTACAAAAGTTAAATTGTAGAAGTTTGTCCTGATTCATTTATTGTTAGACATACAGACATGTTTTGTAAGATAATGGACTGCAGTGCTAAATTGAAAGTTTAAATAAATATAAGATAACCACACTGCGTATCTGAATATGAAATATTAGGCCTAAATTTTCTTATTTGAATTTATTCGCTTTTTAGCCAGTAGTTTAATAGACAAAATCTAAAATGTTTTTATGTCAAATATCATTTGCACTTCTATTAGGGAAAGGAAATATTAAATAAACATTGTAATACTTCTATATTTGTATTTTTTAAATTAAATTCCAAAAGGATTTCTGGAATGATGTTGACAGAATCATGTCGCTCACCCAGAATCTATAAATACGTCTGGCACCAAGGTCAAGTTGTAAATTACAATGTTTATTTTTGAGTCTTCACAACACACATGAGGCTTGTTGCATGGCAATGTACACATGCGACAGGTGGGTCTGGGTAAAGTAAAAATGCAGAAGATGAAGGAATTATACAGCAAAATAATTAAGACGCAAGGGGACGTTAGAGGAGTTATTCATAGTATGGTTTCTTCATCTTTAGTTAGGAAAATGGTGGGGCAACAGGCATAACTCATTTTAAAGCTGCCACCTCCTAAATAAACTTTTAAAAGGACTGTTATCGTCATGGTGAATTCACATGGGCTCGTGAACGGCACCATCCAGACCCCCTCGGTTATGCAACCTCTGGCTTCTCCCCCTCCCTGACCCTGCACTTCCTTGTCAAGTTTCCTCTCTGCTCTGGCCCCTCAGTGGTGGAGCAAGATTGCCATGGCAGTCAGAGCAGCAGCGACGGTGGCCCCCCTCCGAAGCAGCCTGGAGTCCCACCTCTTCAGTCTGCACCTCTCTTCCTTCACAGCAGCCCTCTTCGGCACTTATACCTAGCCCTAACACATGATTAGGTATAACTTTTTTGTTTTCAGAGCCCGTGGTTCTTTGCTTTTGTTCATTTAATATAGTTTAATGTTCTCTAGAGTAGTTTTGGTTTTGTTTGTATTGTTGGTTAAATGTTCAGTAGGGTAGTTGACAAGCTGTCGGTTGAGTCTGTACTTATTGTCCTGTCTGTCTTGACAATACTTTCCCTTCTAGGAAATTACTGCATTCCAATCTCTGCTCTTTGCACTCGTGTTTGCATCGTAAGTCACTTTGGAGAAGATTGTCGGCTAAATGTCAGTAAAGTAAGTAAGGAATGAGCGCAGGGCTTTCCAGACTAGTGCACAGACCTGTTCGGTTTGAGCTAAAATGGCATTTGGATGTAAGACCCTTGGGAAACTTGCCATGCACCCCACCACGGGTGTAGGATATGCATGGGACTCTGGGTTTTTGTTTTGCATTTCCTCTAACTGCACACTTTCAACTGCAGGGAGGGAAAGGAGCGTGTAGTCTTTGAAATTTGTGGGAAAAATGACTGCAGTGCTCTTGCACATCTTAAACCATCATAAGTATCTGAAAAAAAATGATGTATGTGCACTGTCTGGGTCTTGCCTATTTAAACTGTGTACACAAACATAGTTTTGCACATATATTTAGCATTATATTATGCAGATTTGGCTCAATTTCATAATGCATCCAAATACAGGATGTGGCAAAATTACAAGATTGCAAATTGCCACACAAGCGTGGTTTTGAGCGTGGTTTTTTCAGAAGCCCTGAAACCTGGCAAAACTGCAAATCTTCATGCAAGTATGACTATACATTTTTGGTTAACAAAGACAGAAATTATTCAACAGTACAGGTTGAGTCACGAAGAATTAGAATTGCCTGAAGCCAGAGATGATTTTGCACCTCCCCCATGTGAATAGTTTTTTGGTTTCTGCTTTCTATGCTTATTTCATTGTATGTAGGGAACTCAAATAACTGTGCTCTTTGAATATCAACATTCATTGGAAATGGTCCAAGTATATGAACTGAAACAGTAACTTGTTCCAAGAAAAATTGAAGAGTTCTATTCGTTAGTCATTCAACTAACCTTGTCTGTGGCTCAATGTTTTTTTGTAACCATTATTATTCTTGCACTGTTATTTGCCCACCAATTAAAATGACCTCCTTGTAAATTGACAGAAAAATTTCCAAGAAATGTTATTAAATCGGCGCTTGCTCGACTTCAAAAACGGCTGTGAGCAAAACCAGCCTTTCGCTTCATTGGTCCTTTTGGCACCAAGACCTGTTTTTGAGTTAAACATAATTGTACCCATACAACTGAGACAAGGCACAGCCTGAAATGTAAACGAATGCAGCACAGATGATGAGACTAGTGGACCGCGCTCTAATCAAGGGTGATCTGCTGGCATGTTTTGCAACTAAACGTGACATTGTCCTCGCAAACTGCACTCACTAACTAGCCGTGGCTGTGATTGTGTGGCTACTTGATTTAAATCAAAACTTTAGTAAATCAGTTGTAAATAAGGCACAGATAGTGTTTGCATCCATTATGCAACAAGCATTATTAACTGCGCGCGGTATTTCTTCTTAGTGGATAACTCTCAAATGGGTTATCCTCATACCTTATCGACTGCTCCTATCTCCCAGGTTACCAGGAAGGGCTCTGTCTCAAAGTCCCAAGGCCTTAACAGAGGATTCCCTTAGGGATCTGCTCTCCCCTGCTGTTATTTTCTTTGTACACTAAATCTTTTGGCTCTATAACATCTTGAGGTGGCTTCTCCTGCCTCGGCCTGTCTTAATGATATCTTGAGCTGGTTCATCATTGGGCATCTTGAAGTCCTTGCTGGAATTTTTACCTACCAACTACACCCCCCCCCCCCCCCAAGGACCTTTTCATTACATTTGGTGACACGGTGGTGTTCGCACTCCAGACAAAAATTCTTGGCGTAGTCCTGGTTAACACCGCTGGCAGTCTTTCACTGAGAATATCTTAACATAAACTCAGCTGCCAATTTTTCATACAGAATGCAAAATCATCTTTTCCTCACTTCATGTGCTACCCATCTCATTACTGAGGCCCTTGAGCTATCCTGACTGGGTTAGTGCACTTGCCTCGCTTGTTTCCCAGCTTGTTCAGGATGCAACTCTTCGTCTCATCTGCAGTCACCCAAAACACATGCATGCCACACACCTTCCTCATCTCCATTCACCGGCTGCCAGCATCAGCCTGGAAAAATACACCTCTCCGGTCCTGGCCCGTGCTGCAGCACCCTGTTACTTCCAATCTGTTTTTCAGACCTTACGTCCTGGCAGGGCACTCTCTCCCACATTCACTGGCACATACTGTCCCCTGCGGAAATAGGTTACATGTAGGTGGAACTTCTCTGTCCTGACCCCTCTGTCCTGTGTTGAAATGTGCACCCACCCCTCTATGATCAGGGCTGCTGCTTCAGTACCTATCTTCTGCTGCCTGTTTTAACCACATTGGATCACCTAATGCTGCACATTTCAAATTGGTTTACTAGCCCGACCAGTTATCCTATATCTCCTAACCCAGTTTCCCTTTAATAATATGACATTGTATTTGAGATGCATTCGCTGCTAAGCTTTGTTGTGACCCTGAAGACTTAGCATCAGCACTGTTCATTGCCTAGATATGTATGTAAGTTGCTCTGGCAATGAGCATTCTAACTGCAAAGTGCCTGAATTTAAATGTATGAGTCTGTCACACTTGTCACTCTTCCATTGTTGTGGGATGGACAGAAACTGCAGCTCTGCATTATTTCAGTTCTCTGTACGTCTGCATCTTGGAGTGTGTAGCCATACTACTTCCTGAAAATTGATCCTGAACATGATCCGTCAAGTAGGTGCGCTTGTAGCATAAATAATACAACGGGAGAGACAGCATTGTCTCCCACTACAATGGGAGAGAGAGCATTTTTCAGCATTTGGCCCATTAAGCAGTGTGTCTCTTCACTGAATGATATATCAGTGATATTATACTGTAAGCGGAGTCATAGATTATTTATAATTGTAGAGCCCTCACTTCCCTGTAGTTAAGTGTCCTATTCCAATTGGTGTGGAAGTTCCTATCTGTGTTTTCTTATTCTCAGTATTGACCTCTTCACTCTTCAAGGTCAACAAACACTGCATTCCGCTCATTGTGACCCTTGCTTTTAAAAAAATTTTTTTTTTACATCCACCTCCTTCGCTTTTATGCCAAATGGAAAGGATGTTTTTTGTATATTTATAATAATAAGAGTTGCTTGGTAGCCCTGTGGGGGCTGTTATTGTGTTCCTTTGGCACCGCCTTCAGCGCGACGCTGTGCAAGATTTATGAGAAAATATCAACTAAAGGCTTTGGCAATTTCCTCCAGACTTTTCTGTGGGAGGGAGTCCTGTAGTTCCCTTCTGAGAGTCAGGGAAGTGGCACTCAGCTGCAAGGGGTCACATTGGCCTGAGAACTTGAGTCAAACCATGTGTGAAATACCACAGACATTTGACCTCTTGCACACAGCCGTACTGTTCCAGCTCTAAACACACTCTCACACACTGCATTGCTCTTTCTTGTTGGGGTTCTCTCGGTGTTGTTTTTACCAGTGTGATCCAATTCACTTTTTCCCCCTCGAAGGCAAAGAAGTTTTTAGTACATTTCTTTTTTAGTTAACCCTTCAAGGGAATTGAAATTTTGTTTGAGCGTTGGAGCTGCCACCATATGTGTTAACGCATGTCAACTATGTACGGTAGACGGTAATACTCTGTGGGTAGTCATCCTGATCCATCTCTTTCTGGCAACCGTGTTCTTTAGACTGAAACTTTAATCAGGGAAAAATAAATTGAAAAAGCCAGCAGGTTGCTGTTTTGGTGAAATTATGATTAATTAAATAATGTAATTAAAGATGGTTAGTAAGCTCTTTCTTGGAAGCAGTCTTTATTCATTTCCCCCATAATCTCTCAAAGCATTTCAAGTAAAAAAAAAAAACAAAAAACATAAGAAGGTATACTGTTTATTTCACTTTTTTTATCACCTAATGCTGATCTTTCATATAAATCTCAATCTATTGCTGTTACAAATTCTGAAACTTAAAAGAGTGTTGAGTTTTTCAGTAGGTCAAAGTTGATCCTGCTTCAGTAACACATGTGGTGCTGGACTGACAGTAATGTGCCATGGAAGCAATTGTATGTAGTTGGTTTATCTAGTAATATGACTCCATCCGACACTGAGTATACAAGAAACAGCTTGCCTACTGCTTGCACACTGGGGAGGCATGCTGCAGGTCATCCTACCCTTCTCTCCTACTATTCCTCTTCTAAATCAGATGAACGCACATCTACATTGTGAGCCTCTCTGGATAAGAGTGTCAGTTAGATGAATGCAATGCTATGTCAGAGCAAGTTGGTGTTACCCTTTCCTGAGAGGTTACATGCATGTTTTTAGTCTGTATTTTTCCATGCAGAACCGTCCGTGCGATGAGGAATTCCTGTAATTCCAGTTTCTCGCAGGCCTGTGTATCCTCCTCCATGCTGCCTTTCTCCCTTAGCCACACTGATGACCTAGGCAGTTGCATAGTTACAGAAGTGGCGTGATGCTGTCGTTCGGTCAGACCTTGTTGGGTGTACAGTGCTGATGCAGGAGGGGGTGCAGTTGATAGCACCTTTGACCTGCTTGCTTGTTTCAACCATAAGTCACCAAAATCACCTGTTCAAACAAATCTGAAATGTTTGTGTTCTCTAACATCAGGATAACCAGGCATGGACAGATGCTGTTCGGTCAGGTCACAGATGAGTCAGCAGGTTGCACGGACAGCTTTGTTTTGCAGGTTTTATGCATTTATTTGTTTATTTGTTTGTTGATAACTTGTGGGAAAGATATGCTGAACAGCTGCTCTAAAGAACACAATAGCAGGGCAAGGTTCACAGCTGCTAATAGAACTCCCACCGAAGCATACAAAACAAGAAGGAGCAGTTATTCTGCTGGGTTGAACTTTTCCGTTCCAGATTTGTGGACCCGGAGATGGACGTGTGATAAAATTCTGCTGTGCTATCAGTGGTACTGGCACAGCTCAAGGACTTATTAAGTGTTAATGGTTTAGGGGCGCAGCTCCTGATAATTGCACAACGTGACAACCCGGGTTGTCATGTCAGCAGCGATTGTGGAGCGGGAAACCGGCGCCAGAACAGCATCATTGAAAATGCACCCTGTGAAAATGTCTTTCAAAAAAAAAAAAAAAAAAATTAGAACCTGAATTATGTGGCCCACGGATAGTTGTGGCACCAGACTACCGCATAGAGCATTTATGCCAACGGCTGGCTCTGGAAAACTGGCTGAAGCCAAGCTGAAATTTCCATCTGGGAAAAGGCTTGTTGAAATGATCCCCTGCATGGGAGTTGAAAATCAGAATACACAAAGTGCATGATAAGATTGAGCAAAGCAATGAATTCCAAACACTGGCTTAGCAGGTCAAAACAATATATAGCCACTGCGTCAAAATATTTACAGAAGGTGCAAGAAGCTGAAAACATATAACAGCCCAAATGGCCTCCAAAAGAATCTGTGTTCAACCAGAACCTTGAGACTGTTATGGTTTTGACCCCAAGCAAGTCTGCACACTTTACAAAACGTTTGCATAGGAAGCACTTGTATCTTGCATCTTGTAATTCTGGCACTGTCATGGAGCACTTGTCTCTTGAACTTGATGTTTTAGATCTTTTATTGCGTCTTAAGACTTAGCTTTACTGACTCAGCCTTAAGACTTAGCCACTACAATTGATGTTTGTGGCAATGCCTAGCTTCTGCTTTATGACAAAATGTATTTTATCTGACCTGTATTTGTATTTATTTCCGATGACCTTCGGTATGCAGTTATTGTAGGTCGTAAACGTGTCTGCCAAATAAAATGGAATGTAGTGTCCATTCCAGCCAACTTTGCTGATGCATTTACACCAAGCATCGTCATGCCACGACAAAGGATACTGTTAAAACATTGACCATAATTCAGTTTGGTCACAAATTTGAAACCTTACAGTTTCATTTAATTTCATTTCATCTGTTTTAATGTTTCATTTTGGCTTATTTGTTCCAAGTATGATTAAACATAATGCCATTGTAATAATCATTTTTGGCAATATGTATTTTGCATATGTTAATATATGTTGATGTATTTTAAGATCATGTAAATTGCAGTTGGGTTGATGGTCACTGGCCAACAAGCAAGAAGTGTGAAAGTAGCTTGCCTATGCAGACACAGTATTTTGTGCTCAGGTGCATTATTTGTACGGCCTCTGTGAAAGGCATTGCTTTCACCACCTCACCTTACTTGGCTGAATGTTTTCCATATTTATTGTCAGCACCCTATCAATCAAGATTTTATGTATTGTTCTCTGCCTGTTGCATAACAGTAGTCACGCACTGAATGCATTTTCTTTGTGGGAAGTATGCTTAAACATTTTAGTTGCTTTCTAGAATCTGCATTATATGTGCCATTTTGGGTGTAATTCCAGTAATAAGCATTGTTGCTATTTTGATTGTTCAGCAAGGTTTGTCTCGTTCAGCAAGGTTTGTCTAGTTTTGGCTTGGTCTTCTTCAGTTCTCTGTCTGTAGATCGGCTGATGTAAGGCTGATGTGAGATTGAGTTTTAAGCCATTGTGTAAGCATGTCTGCTGTTTTCATTTTCCCCACAGCTGGGCATTGCCATTGGGTTCCTTGTTCCCCCTATCCTGGTGCCCAATGTGGAGGACAAGGACAAGCTTGCACAGCACATTAGCATCATGTTCTACATGACTGCTGGAGTAGCCACCCTGATCTTCATTTTGGTGGTGATTGGTAAGTTCCTGCCTGGGGGTTGAAGCATTGTTCGTGTTTATACCATAATTTAATGTACAGGCGTTATACAAGAGTATTTTTAAAAATAAAAATGTGAATCGTTTGGGGTCTGCAGCGGGTCGACCCCTCGCTGGCCGTGGCAGCAGTGTGCTGCCACCTGGAGCTACACTGACACCGTATCTCGCCTGTTCTGAGTCCAGCGACACACTTGGCAGATGATAAGGAAAGTGTGCAGCTGGTATAAGTGACAGTGATTTAAGGAGATGAAAGGAGAGTATCTGCAAGCTGTCTTCCTTCTCAGAGAGTGCTAGTCTTTCGCCACCTCTTTTCAGCCAGCATAACGCGTTATTGTCAGTAAAGGTGAGTAGAGCCCAAGAGAAGAGGCACTCATTCTTGTTACTGGAAGCTTTTCATTGCTGCTCGTTGGGAAAGGGTTTTGTTGCTTCAAAGCTTGGAAGCTCAACATCGTACTGATGTATCTAAATGAAAAACCCCTTCTATGACTTCTGTGGTTTCCTGTTGCAGTCAGTTGTTGCTGAGGGAGGAATTCTGCCAATGTGGCGAATGGGAGGCTTTACTTTTTTGCCTTGTTGACCCCAGATGGAGGACACTGTCAGTGGAGTAGGCAGTGTGCAGCGATGATGACGATGGTGGGTTGTGGTGTTGCCAAAATGAATGCAGAAAATGAATATACACAAAGTTTACTGCAAACGGCGATGCACTTGCACCTGTCCACACACCCCCATTTAATAAGCCTAGTGATGATTGCAGCACCCAGTGCTCTGATGTCTTGAGCTAAAGCCTGGAGAAACTGCCAGGCTTTAGCAAGAAAGCTCAGGAACATTTCACAGGACACTGCACACCGCTTGTTGATTATAAAGTTTGATGGGCAAACTGTAGTGGCAGTGCATCACATGCGCTTGCCTTCTGCCCTGGCCTGAAGGCAGGGTGTGGGTAGGCCCTAAACAAAGTACTCTTGTCAGTCAGTGTTTGGTGCCATGTGGCAGACTTTGCCCTGGAGCAGTGTACGTTGCACACAGTCATGTAAATGGGCGATAAAATGCCCGATACCCAAGAGCGAACCCCCATAAATAGTGCACGATATGGACTTAATAATCTGTTAAAGCTAATAACTGGAGCTGTTTGGTCCTTGAGCTGCCTCTCCTATGGCACTCTGGCCCTGCCCCCTCGTGTGCAGCGAGGGGCCCAGTAGCCATATGGTGTGGTCATGTGCTGCTGATAACGCGCTGATGCAGTGGCTGAATGTGCACTAGAGGGCCGGGTAGGTCACTGCCTTGCCCTGATAGGGCAGATGGCCCATTCCCTCCCGGGTGCATTTTATCTTATCTCCCTCACTTGCAGGGGACCGTCCTGCTGCGCTTTCTTGTGCTACCGGTAAAGAATTTGTCTTTGTCAGCATCCCAAGCCTCACGTGATGTTTTCCTCAACGCTATCTGGTTTGCTTTTAAGAGACTTCTCCAGCGATTCCAGTCCCTTCTTCTGCTGGGGGGGGGGGGTTTGTTGTCATGGCGCCAGTGCGAGGTTGTGTATTGTATCCTGGGGCGTATGACGATACCCAGCCCTGCAGCACACAGCCTGTCGTATTTGATTTCTAAATGAACCTCCCCAGGATCATTGCAGGGGCAGACGTGACGGGCTTTAGCGCATGTGTAAGGGGTATTTGCTCTGGGGTGTGGCTGCTGACAGGGGCACAGAGGACACTCTGTGCTCCAGCACATTCAGAACATTTCTGCCTGGCTCTGTTTTAGCCTCCTGCACGTCTCCATTGCATACATAGTTGTTTCAACGTTCACAACAAAGACCCAGTGTCCGTAGGCCCGGTTCAGGTTCATTGTCACTGGCGGAAAGCTGTACAAGTGGGCGTCAGGCTACCAGACTGACTCCAGATATTTCTGAATTGCATAAAATAGTGTGTGTGTATTCGCCTACCCCATGTGAAAATAGAAGCATTGATGTCCAAGGAGGCTGTTTGTGTCAATGTTGGTTTTCAGGCCCTCAGAATGAAGTGAACAGCTAATGCCCAGGCCTCACAATGACTAAATCCACCGATGACGCTTAGTGACTCACTCCCTACAGTACAGTAGGGCACAGTACACCAGCTCCTGTCAGTGTAAAAACTGGTCCACTGCTGTGTGCTGAGGAAGTTCACAAATCATATGAACAGCTAAAAATGGATCAGTTATCTGGGTTTAAAGTTGATATTGCAATATCAATTTTAGGCCATATTGCCTAGCACCAGTCTGCTGTCATCCCACTGATTCAAAATGGCATCCAGCCAACAGTTTGGACGAAGTGTCGCATGACCCACTCCGCATCGTTTTCGGTCATTTTGACCCAGAAGCACATTCACATTTATATATGAATGCAATGTCAGTGAGACATGTGCATTTAAATCATGTCACCAAACAGTTTTTTGGGAAAATGGTCCACAGTTCAACTGTCCGTGATTTGACAAAAAGCTGTTGCGACCTCCTACTCAAAGTGATAGAACACGTTTCCTAATGAATAAGAATAATGAAATATTATAAGCTCTGGCATCGATGATTTGAGAACAAAAGTCTGCCTTTGCTTTCTCCTGGCACATATCATTCGCAGCTCGGATAAGTGGGTGGCAATGTCAACAAGCCAAGCGTCCCTGAACGTGATAGTCCTGCCCACAGAGCCCGCGAGTGTGCTATCTCGCTGTGGTTATTTCGTCCTCTCTTTGCTTTACTCCCATTATCAGAGGGCTGCATCTTGCCGCCAAACAGATAATATTCTAAGTGTCGTTTCAATCTTTTGTTTTCCCTTTTTTTTCGTTTTGGTGCCCGCAGATTTTGCTGTGGCGCACGCCGAAGGTTCTTACATACAGGTAAAAAAAAAACCCCGGTTATGAATGATGGACTATCCAGCATTTGTTTGCTCTGCTGAATCAACAGACCCAAGCTGGAGAGTGTAGAAGAGATGGTACATTTGTAATGAGAGACTGCTATATGTTCAGACAGTGCAGTAGCTAGCTACAATCATTACCTGCAAAGGTTCAACGAGTTGAAATTCCAGAAACCTCCAGGGCAAATGGCTTTGGCTAGGCAACCAAGTTGTTTTCAGGCATATGAGGACTAGATCATATGTTGGCATTTGAACTCATTTGAACTGTGTCTTTGTATGAATATAATCCCTCCCTCTCCACAAATAGGTTTGCTTTTACTCACGCTTGGAGGAGGCGAATGGCAGAAAGAATTACCTATTGGCTATTCTGGTGCTTGTGGCTTTTGACCCACAATTAAGTAGACAGAAAAAACACTTTGTTCCTCTTTCAGAATGAATCCAGATTTTGTGCTATGCCAAGTAATCAAGTAGAACTGAATTCAGCAGCAGTTGTTGTGGTTAATATTGTCATTCTCATCCCTATCGCACAAAGAAAAAGCTGCAAAATGCTTTGTGATACCGGCAATTCATCAGAATCAGGTCTGTATCAATAACCATGTAATTTGATGTGCGTACGATCATTATTAAATAGGACAGGTGCCATCAATTCCCTCAAGAAAGAAAGGTGTGTACTTTGTTCAGTGCAAGCCTGTACTTGTCCTTACGGTATCCTGTACATACCACGCCCTTGCACTTGGTTTTCCTACTGTCCCTCCTGTCTGAAGCATCTCTCCTTTAGACAAACAAGCCTCAGTTTAAACTGTAGTTATTCATTAGTATGTGACTGTGGCCTTCAGCTTCAATTTCTGGGACACTTTCTTTCCAGGTGGTTGGTGTTCTGTTACAAAACTGAAAACATTTCTCTCCCCAGCTTGCCTTGTGAACGTAATGCGTGTGTGTTTGTTTGCTTTCTTTGTTTCTCCGTGTGTGCGTATGCGCATGTTTGTGCGTGGGTGGTCTGTGTGCGTCTGTATCTGTTTGTGCACGTGTGTGTGTGTGTGTGTGTGTGTTCGCGCGTGTGTGTCCGTCTCTCAGTTTTTCAGGAGAAGCCGAAAATCCCACCCACTCAGGCCCAGGTTGTAGCACGCAACATCCCACCGGACCAGTACTCCTACACGGCCTCCATCTTGAGACTGGTGCGCAACGTACCCTTCATCCTCCTGACCATCAGCTATGGTACATCCCCGTTACGGCTGTTGCTTCTGTCTCTGAACACAGCTGATCTGATGCCCTTAGAAACGTACCACCTTTGATTTCACAGTGAGTTAAGGAAACTGGAAACATTGCTTACTAAAACATTGCGACATACAGTGGAACCCTGTTATAACGTGCGCTATTCGGACATAATGCAATCGCAGCACGGCTTCCATAGTTGCAGGTTCTAAGCCTCGACATCCACCGTGAGATGCAGACAGCGATAAGCTTAATCTCCGGGCTTTAAACGTTTACCGTAATGAATGCGGTCATCGTTCGAAGCGTCACTGCGGTAGAGCGCACCTTTGTGGTAGCCTCAAGCCCATGCGGGTAAGTCAGTGTCATACTGCCTCATTCTTAATCCCTGTTGCTACTGATATTTAGTTTCAGTGCCAGTCTCAGTATCCTCAGCTATGTTGTCAATGAACTGCAGTGAATTAATTAATTAATTTTATCCACCCCAGTTTCAGTGAAATATCAGATAGTTCCGCAATTCAGTTCGCTTGAGAATGCTAGCAGAAGCTGGTAGACGAAAAAACTTGAGTAAAGGCAAACTGTATTTACTAGATCAGCTAAAACAAGGAAAGAAATGCAGTTGGCTTGTGACTTAGGCGTGAGTGCACCCTTAGTGGTTTGAAAAAAGAAGAAGAGAAACGCTACCTACTTCAAAAAAAGAAAAGGCCGGTGTGCAGAGGAAAAAGATGAGACACTGGAAGCAGCATAAATCCAGTGGTTTGTGCAAGCGCAATCCGGATTAATGCCGATGCAGAGTTTTTGTGGCGGCTGCATTATTGGACACAGCGATTTCTAATGACCCTGCACCGCTTTTAATGCCATTCCAACTCATGGAACCCAACTGTCACATTATAACGGGGTTCCACTGTAATACAATCTCTGACATAATAAAATCATGTAATGTAGCCTCATCTTGTAATTAAATTGCATTTCTGTGAAGTATGAATAGGCATGACAACCACACAAGATAACATTTTGTAGGAAGCAAGTAGGGGATCACTGATAATAATGAATCTTAAGGGGCAGGCAGTATTTAAAGTGGGATCACTGAAGAGAGTACAGGTCCTGAATATTGTTTTTGACCGTAGCCCTAAACCTGATCTCCCCTGGACTGGCTGTGTTTTAGGATTGTAGTCTTTGTCCATGCTGCCTCATGCCTTTCAAAGTTTTCAAAGTTTCTCAGTACAATGTTCTTACCAGATTTGCAGATGAGACCTTTGAAGGCTAGTTCCCAGATGCCCCAGCATGTCCACTGGATCTTCGTACTCAGTCCCATTGAGACTTTGGCGGGTCTTGACCAAGGGTGTTACCAAAACAGACACGATATAATCTCCCCCAACCTGTAAAAACAGTGACCTTTGCAAAGCCCAGTGTGTATTTTGGGGGGCGGTGGGAGATGTTGAGTTGGCTGGGCAGCCCTGCTGTAATCTTCCACTGACCTGTTTAGCCCTGTTGTTCCCGGTTTCTAGTCAGCAGGAAAGGGAATAGAGAGTGAAAGATACTCTTCCTATGCTCTCTTCCGGGAATATTTGGTACTGAAAGGTTAGTGGCATTCTTAAACTGCACTGTCAGTGGATGAGAAGTCATTGCTTTGGCATGATTGCTTTTCTTTAGCCTGGAGAAACAGGACGCGGTCCACTGCCTGGCCCAGCTGCGGGAGACGTGCGCTTCCGCCCCAGAGGTGTATGGGAAAGGCCAGGCAATCCGCAGCATGTCCCAAACTGAGTGGGCTCTGTTATTCTGGGAGCCAGGGCTACAGACCTCAGGAGACAAAGGTTAAGGCAGAATGTTAGACTAACCAGATCAGCTTCATATTCTTGACATTTAAAGTTCTCTCTCTTCCTCTGAAGCTGAGATATTGTAGTGCAATGCATCTCACAACTATTCACTAATGAATGTGACGTAGGATAATGCTAGAGGCAACAGCCGTTGTGTCACATCTCAACAAATTCTCATAAACTTTAATTAGTACTGGAAGCTCCAATTACCAACAGGAACATTTTAGATTAAGAGAGAAGAGAGAACAGAAGGAACACAGAATTTGGTCATCTGGTTACTTAACATCCAGGGTTACAGCCCAACGTTTTTCTCTGATGAGTCCAAAAATACTTCTATCTCTCATCTCATCTCATAATACACAACTGATTTTCCGTGACCCAATGTGACATCAAGGGCTGCCATAGTTGTGGAATTTGGATGCATGGAGGAGATGCCCTCAGGGTTACATTCAGTTTACTACATCTGAGTCATTTACTCTAGGCTCCTCCTGCTTTGTGGGAGCACTCTCATGCAGAAGTTAGTGAGTGTTGCTCACTTCTTTCAAAACATTAAATATGCGCACTGTGATACCAAGATGACACCAGGAGGTGATTTTTTGGATTGAGAAAGCACTGGTCATCCTGTCAGCCTGTGGGTGGACCTGTGATCCATGTATACATGTGGAGGTCTGAAGGTCTCTCACTGTGGTCTTTTTGTTCTTTCAAACTTGTGCATACAGTTGGAGGGTCACTCATTCTCTGGTTGATCATTCATTTAAAATAATCTCTGTTGCACAAAATCAATGAGCGAGATGCATTGTGTATTGAGTGTTTTAGCTAATCCAGGGATGTTCTTACCAACTACTCAGTTAGTTAAATTAATTTAGGTTAATAGGAAATGTTGAAGAAAGAGGCAGTTGTAGCTTGTAGGAGTCTTTCAGTGCATGCTTGAGGATGTTTGCTATTTTGTGAAATATGCATCTCCTCATCTGTGCTTTTGATCATGCCACTTATTTTCATCTCCCAGAAAGAACTGTCGAGCCGTTGACATGGCAACCAGGGGAAATCGTAGTTCTGGAGGATAAACTTGCGGGCGAAGTCGGCTGCGCCACAAAATCAGTGCCTCCCTTCAACCTTGCATTCGTCTCAAGGTTGAACTATCTGTCCTTGGTGCTTCTTACTGCAAACACTCTTTTAAAATACAGAACAAAAACCTCAAAACTGTGGCAAACAAGAGAAATATTAGCTTTTCACTGCTGGCCTACTTTGACAGTTGCTGCCAAGTTCAGGTACAGGCCCCCATCTAGCTCCTTGTTTCCTGTGGGCCATCGTGGCAGACTAGATAAGAATCAGCTGCGTGACCCAAAGCCTTTGCCTGCTCCGTAAGCCGACTGACGTGTCACCTTGTCTCCCTCGCAGGACTGAATGTGGGCTGCTTCTATGCCGTCTCCACACTACTGAACCGGATGATCATCGATCAGTACCCCGTAAGTCCAGCCTTCTGTCCAGCCAGACTCAACGCAACACCCTCCTCACCAGTTCATCTTGTCATCTCACAGGATCACGTTTTGTCTGTAACAGGCCCTGTTTTAACTGCCTCTAAGGGTCTTGTGTCTCTATGCTTGGCCGTGTGGATTTGGGGTTGTTCCCTCCTGTTGGAACCTGTTCAGTTCCAACGTGGTTGTAGGGTCTCGCTCCACAACACGTGACTCAGCGGCGAGATACAGTGGTTGTGGGTAGACGGTTTGCAGCTGCTTTCATCTGAATGTCCCCTCTGGGTGGACTTTGGAGCTTCAGCTGTGATGTGTTGGAAGCACATCCCTGCTACGGCTAGCTGTGCTCTGACTCGCTATGCTGAGGAGCTCCTCAGGCTATGTGGGATTTGGGTGGGCTACAATTCTGGGGCTGATAAAAATTTATCTGCACATAGTTTCTGGCTGCTTCCTAGAAAACAAACAAAAAAAACAAGAAAAGCAGCTTCCACGTACAGTATTCAATCGTGTCTCTATTTTCTGCCTCTTGCCAACTATTAGTGGTCCAGTAATGTATAACAAAATTCCACAATTTCCACAATTTGCCCCTCGCCAGCCCTTTGAGTAGTCAAGCACTAAGACCTTGTCCCATGTCCTGGCCCCGTCATCTTGGTCTGCCTAAACGTCCCTGAAACTAAACTGGCCTGTCTGTCCTTTCCAGGGTGAGGAGGTGAATGCCGGAAGAATCGGCCTCACCATCGTCATTGCTGGCATGGTGGGCTCCCTCATCTGCGGCATCTGGCTGGACAAGACCAAAACCTACAAGTAAGAGAACGCCAACCTGGCGCCATTTGTAATGGCTTTGTGCCCTCACTCGCACCGCAGTGGGAGGAGTCTTGTCTTCTGAGGAGAATAGATAAGGCCGCTAGGCTTCCCGTGACGTGATATTTTAAAGCTCATCTCACTCTATTATTGACACCCTGTACACCTTATAATAAACAGTTTGTCTGTGACAGCGTTCAGTGTGTTGGGGTTAATTGGCGCCCTCTATGGGAGAGGGTTGGCACATAGCCACAGCTGTTTGAACTTGGAAAATATTGAAAATATTGCAAAAATACAAAAGAAGGTGGATGATTCTGACTGTGACCAGTGTAAAGATGATGACTCTTTCAAAGTTTTATTACATGGCTATACCTCATATTGGTATAGGCTGTTTTTGCAGCCTTTGCCAATGAGCTCTCTGACCGCTAATTAGCACTTTGGTGTTTACAGTCCACATGCTTGGGTGGTAATAGGATATTAGATCATTATGGGATAGCAGAAAAAAATTCCACTGCAGCTCAGCAAGAGCCATAACAACTGCATTGACCTTTAAATTAGCCTGTCCTCTGTTTATGATGAGTAAATAACACATTAAAATATCCTCTATGTTTACACCAAAACGTGGCATAGTTGTATAACACGCTACTGTAAACTTATTGAATTTCGGCATACATTTTGTATCTCAGTAAAGCTGCATTTGCACTGAAATAACAACGCATAAGCATTGTTGCTTATATGCCTGGCTGCCTTGCTCAGCCACTTGAGACAAGATTCTTGGTATTGTCATCATATTTAAAGTGCTTACATTAACTGTGATACAAAGTTCACTGTCAGTAACGTCGACAACATGTACAGTGAAATACGAAGGGCCAAAATTGGAGCAGTGGAAAAGAAATGGGCATTTCAAAGAGCTCTGCTAAGAGGATTGGCACAATCCTTCAGGAGATTACATTCTTACCTTGTTGCCTGTATAACACACCGGATGTGACTTTAGCTACGCATGTACGTTCTTTGTATTTCGGAATGATTGGAATGGTATTTAATTTACACTAAAAGCACGTTGCCTTAAAAATAGTGCCAATTAACTACCGTTACTTGTGGCCAGTACTAAGTATGGTTCAGGAATAGCACAGATTGACACGTGGCCTATTCACACAATATGAACGCACCACTTTTGGCCCTCTCTATAGCAACACATTCCCCGCTAATTAGCAGTTACATATGAACAGGAAATTCGATATGATGGTGAAAAAATGTATTTCTTAACCATTCTTTAACAGGGAACGTTATTTGAGAACACATTCTAGTTTATAACAATGGCTTGGTCAAGAAACCAAAGCAGCGGTATCATGAAAACTGACACAGACAACACAAGATTTAAAGACGCAGGGCCTCAAATGGCTAATGATAACACAGAGGAAGAGGTGAGGTTAGGTAGACATATCAAGCTTCGTGATTGCGGGATTTTAAGAAAATATTTGTGATTAGGCTCTGGAAATCAGAGACAGAGACACAACTATACTGTTTTCATGTGTTTTGCAGCTCATCGTGATCTCTGGCTGTAACTAACTTAAAGTAGGTGTGACCCAGGGATGTGTTTGCTTTTGCAAATACTAAACTGAATGCAATTGGCAAATCTGGGGCTGTATTTGGCAGAGATGCCTGTAGCAGATTCCTCAGATTGGGCCTGAATTATGATTTATAAATGAAAACAGTCCAGTAGATTTTGCGTCTTGTGTATAGTGATGGCCAGTTAACAGAGGGGCACAGAATCCAGTGATGTGTCTTGATAGGGGCATTGGTCCAAACCTGATGACTGAGTGGTAAAGATCATCAAGTCTTTCATCTGTACCAGGGCCAGCTTGGCAGAGTGATGTGAAAGAGATCTCATTTCGTTGTCGGAAACCAAGCCAAGATTTGACTTTCACTTTAACTTGACCCGTGCTTGATCCTTGGTTTCAATACCTATGCAAGGCCTGTCCCACACCATTGGAGCTGACAAGCAACAAAATTGGAGCAACAACTTCAACAACTCCACGTGTCCCCTCAAAAAAATCCTCCATAAGTGGAGCGTGAAGAGGTCCCTGAAAGGGGTTCCTGGATGGAATGCTGGATTAGAAAGAGTTTTATGTGCCTGGGAGCTGTTGGCAGCGTTGGACAGTTATCTTTACAAGTCACCGCAGCTATTGCTGGAATTAGGGAGGAGTTTTCATGTATTATTCTTATGGATATTTTTTTGGTTTTGGCTGCCCCCAGCTTTCCCATAAAGCAGCTTCCTTCGTAGTAAATTTGAATAATGTAATTTGGTTATGTAAAGTAGCTGGCAACTGCATGGTTTTTCTGTTGAATTATTTGTTGACCCACACCTATTCCCGTTCTACATCACTGGCATGAGCAAATATGTCTAAGTAAACATCGAGGAATGGCACAAGGAAAATCCCTAACTGTAAACAGCCTTTTTGTTTCATAACAGTGGCCCCCCCGCTGGACATTTCACATGGTAGGGTTCATGAGTTTCATGCCCCACCGTGATAGAATGGTCAAATTTCCTTCAATAACAACAAGTTGAGCAAAGGATTCTTAACGCATGGGTTGTCTGGGAAATCATTGCAGCAGAACGCTGTTTGTTTAACCGTGTGCCAGGGTTATGAAAGGGGCTTCTCGATGCCTGGACATTTTATTTTTCTCTTGGTTTGGGAGGAGACATCCCTTCACCAGGGGAGGCGGGTGTTGTTCTCACCCCTGCCCCCCCCCCCCCACCCCCCACACAGCCTGTCTGTTTTGTTTGGGCCTCTCTCTGAATACCCCTTCTCTTACATTTGGGTAATATTTCATTTGAAAAGCTGCATGTCTTGTAGACCTTGCTGTTAAAGAAAAGAAAAGACTTTCTGAATCCGTTTTTGTTCATCTAGAGGTTGAGATCTTGTGCCGTTTTCTCGTGTATACAAGGAGCATTCAAGGCAAATAATATTATGTGCAATCTATTGGATTTTGCATTCTTCTGCCCTAATCCCTTTGGAAGCAGACTGACTGGAAACTAACCTAATACAGGCCCCACTTGCATTTGTGGCTGCCTTAGTTGCCAAGCATTTCCTGGGATCATGCAACACTGTGTCCTTGAGTCTTTCTCTTACAACACCCGAATGCTGAAACAGACATTTTTATGTGCAAGCCCCTGGAGATGTTTGCCTCCAGACAACAGCTTTCCTTACAGTTAGTCAAAGAAATGTTTCTTAAAATTTAATACAGTGCTACAATGCCTGACAGCTCAGAGCCTCACACCCAGTGTCTACCGCTCTTATTTTTTAACACGGGCTCTCTCAAATTCAGTGTTATTTATTGGTTGCTCTCAGTGCTTCGCTGTACGGAAACTGGGAACTTGCCTGTGTGTTATCATTAATGATGGACTTGCATTCTTTTTCTCAGGCAGACAACGCTGGCCATCTACCTTTTGTCCTTTGTAGGGATGGTGCTGTATACCTTCACCCTCAGCCTGGGCCACTTGTGGTTGGTCTTCATCACTTCCGGAGCACTCGGGTAAGAGACAACAAACCCCCAGCCTGCCTCTCAGTATAGCTAACAGTACATGAACACTGTGAGAAACTTATTTCTTATTGTGCTTTATGGTTCAAATCTAAGTATATTTCAGGGTAACGGGCATTTCCGCTGGCTTCTAATATATTAGTATTCCAAGCTTTACGGTCACTGCGCAGATTTGAGATGTGTGTGCATGGATGGGCCTGCCTCTGGTCCTACCTCAAACAGATCATTAGCATCAGAAACTGAACAGCAGGGCAAGTCTCCAGCACCCCGACCCCTCTCCAGCTTCCCATCCTGACTCACCCAGAGGAGCTCGGTTCTTTGCTCATGAGTGAACATCGGTTCATGTGCCACCAATACAGCTAGGGCTTCTTCTGACTGAAGGAGAAAAATAGGACATTTACTTATATCCAACACACTTTGTGTTACTACATATGTGTTACTAAAGTGTGTTAAAAATGTAGCGTTTTTGTGATAAAAAGATTAAAATTATTACAAAGGGAGACTTTTTAACACAAACAACAAGTCATGGAGGTGTGTTAAAAAATTACATTTTGTGTTGTTTTTAACACGTTTTGAGAATGTGTGTTTTGCTGCTGCTCCAAAGATATTTTATGCTGTGCTCTGACTTGAAATGAGTGTTTTATGTCCTACTTCTTTTACTAGGCCCTATCATAAATCTTCCTGCTTTCCTACTGGGGATATTCTCATCCTGATTGAATTATAAAGGAAATTAATATTGGATGAATAGTTAAGAGGATTTTGGAATGCCTTCAGAATGCGATTCATTTTAAGACATGTCACGGTGCCTTTATGAATATTTGACAAGTCCTTCTCTGTAGGATGACTAAACTGTTACAAAATGACTTTAGAAATTACACATTACTGACAGATGGAAATGGAACATAGTTTAAAATATTCCAAACACGTGTATGTCCCCATGAGTGAAGTTTGTGCTATGTATAATTAGTAACTTTGTTAAATCATTAAACTCTTACCAGATCATTTTATTTGTTCAGTTTAAGCGCCGGCTTTCAGCGTTTTAATGCGAATCCTGACAGTCGGTGCCAAATGGCCGACACCCATCAGGGTGACAAACAGTTGCCCGGTGTCAGCTGGGAAGAGAGGGCTTCACTCGGAAGAGTAATATCACCGCCTCAGGTCCACAGGGCGCCTGCTTTGCTTTCACCAGGGGCTCGTTCCAGTCACTTTTTTTCACTCCTTGCTTCTCTTCCTCGCGTCCTTTACTCGGTCCTTAGCTCCGCCCTACGGAGGCTGCAAAGAAAGGACGCGAGGAAGAGATACAGGATAGGAGGAATCGAGGCAACGTAAATTAGGCAAATGGAACGTCCTTGCTCAGTCAGGCATCAGTTTGAAGCCATGTCAGTTACAGACGTGACAGATGTGGAGAGGCAGATCCACAGGTCGATCATTTATACGTTGTGCGTTCTGAAAAAATACTTCCGCAAAGGTTGCACTTGTGCATCCTCCGTGAAGCATCCTCCAGGACCCTCCTTGCTCCTCGCACCTCCAAGGAGACTTTAACAGGCTGGAATGTCCTTAAAGATTATGGACCTTAATTGATTTCTGGGTCAGGTGAGAACCGAGGAGAGCAGGACAGATAAAATAAGCGATTTGAATGAGCCCTACGTGTAAATTGTGCAGCTCAGGACAGCTGAGGTGATGCACAGCCAAGAAAAAGAAGTAGCCTACGCTTTGTTCAAAAATGTTTTTAAAAACTTGTACTTATGTCGCCCTTGTCTAAAATGAGAACACTTCGCTCTCATGTTTCTCTTCTCTTGTTCACTGTCTCTGAATCCTCTTCTGGTGCTTGCCGCAGCTTCTTCATGACGGGATACCTGCCCCTGGGATTTGAGTTTGCCGTGGAGTTGACGTACCCCGAGTCGGAGGGCACCTCTTCAGGGCTGCTCAACTGCTCAGCACAGGTAGGCCTCAGAATCCACACCACATGACCAGGGAAGTGTCTTATGGCTCGGCACCTCTGAGAGGGGCCATACGCATTCCTGCAGGGATGACCAGGGCGGCGCGCTGATTATACAACCCCAGTTCGGGACTCGCTGCCCGCTCACCGTCTGCCCCCTCTCGCCCTAGGTATTCGGAATCCTGTTCACCATCGGTCAAGGGAAGATCATCGACCAGTTCGGCACGCTCGCTGGGAACATTTTCCTCTGCGTGTTCCTCTTGATAGGAACTGTCATGACAGGTAGGCCTCTCCTTTCCTGTGCCAGCTACCATGAGCGCCAGCAGAGTCCTTCACAGGAGAATGAACACCAAACTCGCGCGCCAGCACCTGTTACATAATGAGACTCATTTTACATGGTTCATTGACTGGTTTTGGTGTGTCATTACATTATTCCTCATAATGTGGTGCAATCAAGTTGAACAGTTTTCTTCTCGGTTACTGTGCAACTAGTTGAGTGGAAATTAAGGACAGTATGATGCTGCCCCCTACTGGCAAATAATTGGAATGTTTTTTTTTATATTGCTCCAGGCGCAATACTATTGCATAGTAGTATTGATATTGCAGCTGTGCTTACATTTGTGGTCTTGTGTTCCGGCCTGCTGACCTCTGTGTATCCCCATCCTCCAGGTTTCATCAAGTCGGACCTCCGGAGGCAGAAGGCGAATCGGTTGGCGGAGGCGGGTGTAAGTCTTGGGCCCTCCCCGTGTGGGAGGAATGGGTTGTGGTGAGACGACCTGTGTCGGGAAGCGGTGGGGGCCAGGAGGGCTAGGGTTACTGGGTTTGTGTTGCCAGCCGCATGCTCTGCCGGTGTCCTCTTACCCTAACCTTCAGCCGCGCTCTGAATGCCGGGGGCTTACCCGCCTGAGGCGCACTGGTGGGCCTCTCATGCTAACCGTTTTTGCCATGGTTTTGTTTGCCTGTCTTTGCCGCGTCTGCTCCGTGATGCTCTTGCCTAGCGCTGGATGCACGCAACTGTGACTTGGAAATGATCGGAAGGGAAAGTTTGCAGTGAGGCGGTGAGAAGCTGTAGATCGCGTTCCAAGTCATTTACTGGCAGTCCATCACGCGTGTGGCTTTATTGTTGGAGCGTACGGGTGGTTGTGATTGCTAATCCAGACACAATGATCATTAGCTGCCAGAGCTTTAAATCTGCCCTGTCTGTAAGAGAGCAGCACTGTTCCCACACTGGAAAATTACATTACTGAATAGAATGTAGAGCATGTAGCTGTTTTTTTATTCAGTTTTTCTAATCAGCTATTGCTTAGCTTCCTTTGTTCAAGATCGCTTACAATTCATGAACTGCAATAACATATTTCCGATAAAATCTTACAATTAACTCAGAGTTTAATTACAAGTAAATGTAAAATGGAAATTGTAGGCCCTAGGGATCTGAAAATGTAGTTTGAGAGACCTTATTTCATGTATTTCGGTGACTCTGGTTAAACACTGGAAGATGTAAATCTAGTTAGAACACATCAGCATCTTTAAAAGAATAGCCTTTTACCAAGTATATGTATTCTCATTAATGTTCAGGACAATTTAGAAATTTTGAGCTACATGATTGAACACTTACTGTGTGTCCCTTTTCATTTCGGACTTACCAGAGCTTATGATATCTGTGCATAAGGAAAAACATATGCATTTAAGATAACTATGTTCTCCATGACTGTCTCTCGTGGATCGAGGATATGTTCTGTAAGAAACCATGAGCCGTTAGTTAGTGAAACCGGAACGTTAATCCTAGACAAGAGACTGTAGTGTGAGGGCGAGATTTAGCATCAGAGCCAGAAGGAGAACGTAACTAGCTAGTTAAGCTGCCTACCTAACGTCCTCAAGTCATTCAGCATTGGCATGTTTGCAAATAGTTTTGCTACCTAACTAACTAACAAATTGTAGTCTCCCTTCCTCACATGAAGTGCAAACGTGAGCAATATATGAACATTGTGACTAATAACATATTCGTAAGAAACTAAGCTTGCTGTCTCAAACATGATTGTGATCTGATTTCTGCTAACAAGCTCATCGTGACGATAGCTTAGGCTGTGGTGCCAAAACGAATGAAAAGTGCTTCAATTCAAGCATTTTAATCAAAACTAATCTTTTTTCACGAATGCAGCTTCCTTCACATTACAGTTTGCTGACAATTCTCTGCTTGTCAACACTTCTTGGTCCCTACTTGTCACCATGTCAAAAAAGCTTGAACTGTCTGTTTACCTCAGCGAGCTCTGTAAACCCTCAGTTACTGCATTTGGAATACTGGCATTTTTCCATGTTGAAATTATTTTCAGACCATTTTCAGCAAAAATACTATTGTTGTGTTTTATCTCAAAGAGTGCTTGGGACAAAATTGGCCTTCCACCCTCACCACTGTCATTACATGACAGCTTGGTTTCAGTTGTGTTCCTGGGTGGTTTGCTATTGTACTAGTGTAGTGGCCCATTGAACCACCCAATGAACCTGCCATGAAGTAGCATTAGCTATGCCATTCTGTTATGAAATTGTTGACTGTGGTAAATTTAGTGTTTCAGTTGACCTTTGGTTGGGGAGCTGTGTTACAGAAGGTCTGTCAGCAAAATCAAATTCAATCAACAACCAGTGATTACTTCAATTGAGTGCAATCAACTCGAAATTGTTTACATGTTAAAATCAGAAATGGTTGATGGTTACACCCTTTTTATCAGTTGATTTTCCCTACTACATAATTACTTCTCTTCACTGCTCAGTGCAATAGCCTGGGGTGCACTCAGCGTTCACGCTGATGTGGATGAATGGCTCGTAGCCATCTCTTTAGTCCAGACACTGACCCATGGTTTTCTCCAGCAACAGTGCCAAGATGTGCCAGCAGAACTCAGATATAGCACGAGAAACTCTATTTTTTATTAACTTGCTTAAAATTGCTTTTTAAAAAAGGCAGCTTGTTTTATGCAGTCATATGGCTGTCTACAAATTCATAGCTTTTGGGAATTCTGCCCGGCAAAATGGCCAAGAAGCGTGCATTACTGCTGAATTTGGCCTCTTTCCCCACAGCAAATGCACACCAGAATTTTGACAGTCTAGTATTCTAGCGAGTGACTCAGCTGATGAGTCATTATTAGTCAGGGGGCAGATGCAGGTGGAGTGTTGGAGGGCTGGTGGGCAGTGTTACTGGAAGCCTGGGTGTGGAGGCAGTGTTGGGACTAAGGAGGTGTGAGCCTCTCGTGTGTGTGACCCCAAGCTGTTGTTTCAGGCTGCGGGCCTCCATTCTTCAAGTCAGAACTATGGGGCCACAAGCCCCACAACTACCTGCAGCCGCAGTCCTGACTTTTAACCCCAACCCCAGTAAACCCCAAACACAGATGCACCAAGGTAGGGGGACCAACTTATCATCCACACTCATTTCTGTGTGGAGCTATAACTACCAACTTACCACCACACCAAGCCTATCTGAAACAGCTGCAGTTACTGTAAGTTAACCTAATTGAAGCTCCCTTTCTCTGAACATTCATTTAATGTTGTAGAGAGGTTATAACAGAAGTACCGGGCTTACGTTTATTCACACAGCAAGGTAAGTTTGGAGAGGGGCCACTGCCCACCAAAACAAGAAGTGGTATCATGCTTGAAACTTGATGAGAAAAAGGCTTTGGTACTGTAGCACAGATCAGTCTGTTAGTAGTTAGTGAAGATGAAACGATGCCAGTCTATTAGTCATATGGCACCCGTTTGATTTAACAAATGAGGAACTGTAGCCAAATTCCAAATGGCAGTCCTAGTAATTAGTTGGCCCTTAGTGCTCTGTGATCGTCTCCACCAACTTTCTTTGTACAGCCACTCCTGTTTTCTTGCACAGAGCCCACCCCCCCCCCCCCCCCCCCCCCCAAACATTTTAACCATGTCCTATGCTTAGAAACACCAGTTCATCCAGGGCAGGGGTTCCCAAAACTCTGTCCTGGCCCCCTTGTTAAAATTCTGGGTTTGCGACTGGTTAAAAATGAAAACCGGCATACACAAGGGGGCCCCAGGACAGAGTTTGAGAACCACTGATCTAGGGCAACTTGCATTACCACCTGAATCCCAGTGGGGTTACTGCAGGCATTGACTTGTCACGATCACCTGATTAATTATATAATTCAGTTATGACCCTCATAAAAGAAACAAATTGATGTAATAGGCTATACAGGGTGAGAGGAATGGACGTAACATCAGAAGAGAATCAAACACAAAAAAGTATTTGAATTACTGGGTTTAACTGTACCCTCCTGATAAATGGACTCCATTGGTGTGCAGTGTACATTGCACAGTTCACAACAGGTTAATGTGGGCACAAAATAGACTGGCATTTATTGCCAATAGCATCAATCCTCTGAAAGCATCTGAATAAACTAGGGGGAATCCTCCAGTGAAAGATTTGCGTGCAGTTATTCCAATTGAAAAAGCTGGCAATCCTAAATGATGTTTTACACATTATTTGTTCCACAAATATGTTTTACACGTTATTTGTTCTGCAAGGAAAATCTATGGACTTCGATTTGAAGTTATTCTTGCCGACACTGAATAATTTATAGCTCAGTCGCAGATAGCATCAAACCATGGCTTCTTAACTTTGAGGGTCATTTCATCAATGTAACTGCATTCGTCTCAGATAATACAAGTTACATGTTGAAAACATACAAAGAAACCCTCAAAGGCTTGATGCCAAATGCAGTTAATAACAGAGACAGACTATGATCAAATTTTATCAAAGTTTAAACGCATCATATTTCATTTGACTTCTATTTTTAGCCTTTTTTATAAGCATGTGCAAACCATTTCAGTGTTGTGATTAGTCTTATTAAACCATTTTTGTGCAGATAATGCAATTGCATAAAAACCAACCCTGTTCCTGGAGATCTACCATCCTGTTGGTTTTCATTCCAACCCAAACAAAGCACACCTCATTCAACAGCTAGAGATCTTGTGGAGCTGCTAATTAGTAGAGTCTGATGTGCCAAAATAGGGTTGAAAGAAAAACCTACTGGATGGTAGATCTCCAGGATTGAAATGAAAACCTACAGGATGGTAGATCTCCAGGAACATGGTTGGTTACTAGAGGCTTAGGAGAGAAAAACACCTTACAGTCAGTTGTGCATGGAGGATAGCATGTGATGGCATGGCAACACTGCCATCGATTATCATCTGCGCTTAACTGGTGGCAATTGATGTGAAGCATTGCGGAGGGGCTCATGCTGAGGGATGATTGGACTGCAGGTGGAAGAACTGCCCTAGATAAACTGTTGTCCCTACTTATGCTACAAGCATTGGTGGAAAGTCCAGGGATCAGAAAGTGAAAGTCCTGCCGTGTGTTTCTTCCACCCATGAACTCAGCCGACTGACTTCACTGATTATTTCTACCTCCTGGCTGACGAATTATGCTAATTAGCAAATTCAGGTGATTAGAACAAAGTACTGAGGAGGGCTTTCACTTCCTGAACCTGGATTTTACTCCTCTGGCTACAAGGCTGTTGCTGTGTATTTAAAACAGTATTCTATCAACCTAAATCCCCATGGGGTTGCAGTGTCTGCAGGTTTTTGTGGTTTCCTTTCAATCAGATGCTAATTAAGGCCTTGAGAACAAAAGGCCTTAAAAACCAGCAGGCACTGCAGTCCTCCAGGATGCCTGTGATTTGAAGTGTTCAAATGTTAACCTGTATTACACAAATGTAATTCATATTTATCTGTGTTGTATGCTGTTTCTGAAGAATCTGGACTTTCAGAAAAGATGTGTTTTGAAACATTCACTGTGTTCATGATTTTTCTTGCTGCAATGAGAATTGTGTGCATGTATTTTGTGTGTGTGTGCGTACTGTGTGATGATTTTGTTTTGAGGACTGATGATCACTGCGCTGTAAATCTGCAGATGCGATGAGTCACTGCAGGGCCAGGCTCTGAAATACATGCATCGTGAATAATAGTGGGTGTATGAAAAATGTGCAATTCTCTCTGCTTGTGACATATCATTTTGTCTACTGTTAACTCCATTTTGTATGTACCCAAGAAGTGCCAGTTAATGAATAAAAATTGTAATTAACATTAATCAAACAAAATTACATTTTAATTCATCAATATTATATTATGAAGTTAAGGGAATACTGATTGTTGGAGGTTTTTGTCATTAGCTCAAACTTTGTCCTCATTATATTGGTTTGTACTCTGCTGTCTGACTATAAGATAGGAACACCGTGGTAATTTTAATTTCCTGTTCTCTGATTGGCAGCCTTTGAAGGAACACCTGGAGGAAGGCCTCACTGTACCTGTGGTCTTGAACGAGGCTAAGCTGTAGGAACAGGCAGTCTGTGGGATGGACATGCAGATGCCTCTGTTTCCTTGCCTTCCCTTCCCTACTCACACACCCTAAACCGTGTTTTCACTGACCCACCTTAGCTGCATGTGTTGAGATACGCATTTCCAGTAAGTCTCACACACTACTAGTGTGCTGCACGCATCCACAGCTTAAGAGCCATACGTTTTTAATACAGCCTATGGTACGTGTCTATATCACACATCAGTAAATGAAATGATTAGTGTATTATAACGTCAGAATAAAAAAATCCTTCTGCCGTTATAATATCTAGTTTATTTACCAATGTGTGATATGCACTGTCTATATTTTAATTTTTTTGCTATTCCTATTTTTAAAAATATTTTTTCTATACCTATTTTGGAGCAGCCAAAACAAAAAAGATTGGGGTGAGGGATTATATGTGGCATACAACACAGGAGCAACATGATTTTCAAATGTGATCCAATGTTGATCTATGAACAGGACTGCTCCCTAGCTTTGAGTAAGCAGCGTAAAAAACACTTTCTGGTTGTAGTGTTTACTTCACTGGGCTTGCTCCAAACCTGCCTTTGCATCTCCAGTACCAAGTGGCTATGGAAATACCCCCAGAGTCTTTTCAGGTGTAACCAACCTGCAGCTAACTTGCGTCCGTAGAAACACAGCTATAAACACCACTACAGACACACACACACACACACAGTACAGACAACATCTCCTTAGGCCAAGTAAGGGACACATGAACATACACACACAAACAACTGAAGTAATGCTGCTTCCCTTTTAAGAATGTGAGGATTGGGAGCATCAGTTTAACATACAGTGCTGCACTGTTGTCAGGGAAAACTGTCTCCCAGTGATAAACAGGTGAGGACTGAGGAATCTGTCAGAGATGGATGGAGAGATGGCCAGTCACCCAACCTCATCTCAAACACATGGCTGATCACTGGATTGGAGCTATTCTCATTTCACTATCCAGTAACAAATTCTGACTTTTCAAATAATATAATTACTGCTGTCACCTAGGGAACTTTTAGCGTAATTCACTTTGTAGCTTACATTGGACCTCAACACATATGAGTTTTGGAAATATGATCGAGTACTTTTATAAAAAATCCTACCAGCAGTGCATTCTACCAAATCCCACAATGGTAAGGGATTATGTATGTATTCTTAAATGAGCAATATTCAAATTGTGCTTGCTTTTTCTTATACTAGACCAATACAAACAAATCTTTACATTGCTGAAGATTTTTAACTGTTCTATTTTTTTAGAATATGAAAGTTAAAATTAGAATGCTGATTCAGCCAGTGGTATGGTACTTTCCCCACTATGGCGGTCCAGACCACCTGTCGAGCAGGTATGGAGTGTGGTTATAAATGGACGGTAATTACCATCTGCCATACGAGAACAGCAGGGAGGTACCCTGGAACACCAATACCATTGATACAGTTGATGCTGTGCATCTGGGAATGTCTCAGAAGGTCAGTTTCTGACCTGTACAGTAGACACGTAAGTCCTGCCTTCACAGCGTTCTCAGAGAGAATAACAGACACTTTAGGACTGTAGTATATTACTCCATGGCAGATCTTTGTGTTCATTAGTGAGCACTCTCCAATAATACTATAGTTACTGACTCCAAGCACAAAAGTTAGTTTCATAGAACCAGAGGGTCATGGCAGCTGCAACCATGAAACATGTGGATACTGCTGTGAAATGGACTCTTCTGTATATCTGTCAATAAAACTAGGTAGATTACTGTAAAACACAGACCAGTTTAGCGATCAAAGATCAATTTTGTGAAATTAACATATGGTGTACTGTACAATGGGGGTATATGATTTTTTTTGCTTCATATCAATAAATTCTATTTAACCAAGTTTCTGGTTAAAACTGAAGCCATAGTTGGGCAAATTGTATTTTAGCATTTATATGTATGATTCTCTGTATTTGTTATTGATAAAAAATATATACTATTTCAAGTAAGATTTTTCTGCTAATATTTATGAATGTGTTGTGTTTCTAAAAACAGCAGTGATTTTCCTGAATTGTTCTGTAATCCTAAATACCATTATCTTACTACATCAGTGGTATAACATTGTTTAGTAGGCTAATTTTCTATACCTGTCAATGAAAAGTGATTTGTGAAGCTTGTGCTATTTAATAATACGAAAGAATAACAATTATAGTTTTGTACTACAAATTGTTCTTACTCATCATTTATACACGTTACAGGTGTGAACTATGAAGCTATTTTGTTGAAATAAAGATTATTTTCCATGAAAAATGTTTGGTTTTCTATAACATGTATGGCAATCACTGTAAATGAACACTCCACTCCCTCTGGGGTTAAAATGAGAGCCAGAATTAATGAACACCTTTATTTGACACTGCCTTCCTCTACCTTTTACAAAAGGTAGAATTCATGACTTCACATCTTCTGCAAGGTTTGGTCCTGGAATAATTGATAAGATGCCACATGATCAGAGTATGAGAGAGCACATCTCACTTAGGGGATTTTTGCCACAGTCCCATCACCAGCCTCTACTTTCTGTCTGTAACTTCCACGTTGTGTTTGTATCGGCACAACCCCTAACCCATTGACAGTCATCTGCTCAGCACAAGGTGTTTGAGTTGAACATCTTCCAATTGCGATAATGCATAATGAAAACATGTCCCTACACAGCCTGATCATGACACCCCCCCTCCCAAAAAAAAAAAAAAACTAATTTAAAATAATCCATGGTTAGTGTCCAGGTTCGAGGGAAGAAAATCCATTGGTGCCTGCAATACAACGCCGTGTCAATCAATGTTGAACATGTAATGTTCTTGGAAGTTTGACAGACGGAATGGAGGGAGCGACAGAACACACCCACATGGCAACACTGACTGTAGAGCAAGACCAAAGTATTCAATATTCACATTTTAAAAAGGAAGCCAATGTTCTGTCCCCCTGTCCCGTCCCCTCAAAAGAGTTGATGGCAGTTTTTTTTTAATGCACTCGAGGCTCGGGGAGTGCAAGAAGGGTTGGGGTGGTCGGGAGGGGCGGAGTCACGTGGCATGGCGCATGGCGGCAAATCGAGCTCAGTTCCGCTTCTTCTGCCGCACCCCCATCACTTCCTGAGGCTCACCGATACACTGGAACCCAATGAGCATGCCCAGGACCGAGACACCTGCAGAGACGGGCCAGTCATTTTGGGCTGCCTAATGCAATCAATGAACCACATTCAATTCATCTTCAAATGTTAATGTTGATTTTTTTCAGTGTGGCAAATACTGATTCATTCATTTCCTCTCACACAGCTAGTCAGGTGCATGTACAACAATAAAAATATTTTTACAATTATTTTGTAAACTATACGGAAGTACATTTTCTAATTACACTCCATTTGTCTGTCAAACGCTTCGATGGCCGCAAAATGCAATACTCACTAGCGACGATGAGGGGTGCCATAACGCCAATCGTCAGAGGTGCAGTTTTGTAAATAAAAGCTTCAGAGAGGAAGTGCCCCAGTGCCAGAACAAATGTCCACAATGTGATATGATAGAGCCTGCAAGATGTGCAAGAGTAACAGTCATTGAGTAAACACTCCTTCAGCCAACGTACTTCCAGGAATCCAACGAGAAAAACATTAATTGCTACAATGGCAGTGCAGAATGGGCGGGCACCTTACGTTTTGTTATGGATGTCAATGGCGCAAACACAGCGAATTATAGATGACAACAAGGTCCAGATTCCGAAGGTTCGTGCTTGCAGGCCATTTACTGCAGAACACATAAACAAAGAAAGTTGTGTCACTGACAGCTTCTGTTGTGCATCTGCATGACAGCAGTGTTGATTATGACATGGGCTGGGCAGCCACGACTCCACAGGGTGTGTATTAAATGTAGTTTGCAAGCCTTGAAATGCCAGTATTCTGAACAATTACCTTAGTGTACATTGTTCTTGCTGTCCATGTTTCTCCCCCATTGCTTTTAATTTTCAAATAATAGATTTTAAATGGCTTTAGAAGCCCTCAGATAAGTTTAAATGGCACTGTTAAAGATATAGACATCACTGAATTGATTAAAATGACCAGTATAAATAGCAGATCACTGGGAAAAAGCTGGCCTTTACTGGAGGTAAAGTGTATTAAAAATGGGGTATGACAGTGAGCTCAATGATAAACTTCATTTAAAATATTTTAAATATGGTCTATGGTGTGTCATTATGTATTTGAATACAGTATTTTTACTTAATTTACCATCATGTAAGATCACAATTTCTTCTAGTGACATGACTGCATGCACAAAGGGGAGGTTACGATACAAGCAGTTGACTTGACTAAGCTTGGGGAATCATGCCTAAAGGAAAAGTACTCCCAGTTGTAGTCAAATATTTCTGAGTGAGGTTTTGGACGATGTACCCATGTCGCAAATGAACTTGTAACTGGACGACACAGTGGCAGCACTGGTGAACAGTTCCACGGAGAACATGGCACTGCTTCTCATCAAACTGCTCAACATAGACCGAAAGCAACACAAATAAGGGCAGCACACAAGCAATTCGCTCCCAATTGGGAATTCCCAGAAGACCATATAGTTTTATTTATTAATTTCATTTTTGGTCTTGTTTCCCGTAACCATTTAGCTCGTTTAATAGTGCGAGGGGGGAGCTGTGCTCCCGTTTCGCCCCTCTCAGTCTGGTCTTGATTATGACCGACGCTGTGGTCCAAGCAGGGTGTGTCAGCATTGCTTCATCTCTGTGCTGAGTGCCCAAGGCTAAGAAAGCCATTCAGCCCCTCCCCACTGCACTCTCCCCCTTGCTGTCCTTTAGGAATCTTGGCCATGGTGCAAAGACAGTGATTTGCAGCACTTGTGCATGTCAGAGTGTAAGAAATTCAATTTGATGTGTTGGTTCTTTGTGGAAGGTGCTCCCTCAGATGAATAGCTGTTCACTTCCTACAGCTGTTACAGATACTGGCGGCACCACACTGGCATGCATTCCACTTCGACCAGGCCCGCTCTGGGTCATTACCCATTTTACTGAGGCGAGCTCTGAACTTTGGCTCAGAATGCACAGCCAGCCAATCGTGGCCTTTTACAAAAAGATGCCAAGTTCGTCAAACACCAGCACAAATTCCATACGAAACGGTGCATAGCATCATTTGTATTTATAAAATGCAATCAAAAAATAAATACTGAAGTATTTTTGAGAATATTCCTACTTTCTCCCACAATTGTTTTAGTCAGGGCAATGAAACAAAATCATGCATTTTCCAGACAACTTACTGTATATTAAAATTATTCATTTTATAATTCCCATACAGCAAATATTATATCCTAAAATGTTAACCAGATACACAATCTCTGCAAATAGTGAAGTGATACAGCCCCTACTTCAATATCAAGGTCGGCACTATGAAATTATATATTTCATCAACAGTTTTTTGTAAAAGTTTGACCACCCTGGTCAAATTGAATGTTTTCTTGAATCCCTAAGTGAAAAGAGGTTTTTAAAAAATGTTAACTGTGTCTGTGGTTATTGTAGTAATGTATGAGGGAAACAGTGAAATATACGAAATTCTGTTCTATAAATCGGCAGTTGGCATACAAACTAACTAATTGAAGTCTCTGATTTCATCCTTGCATTAAAACAGGAGTGTAGTGTAGGCTACATACATTCCTGTTTCATACAGCCAGCAAACACCTTGGAGTCTTCACTTGCTTAAGGAAATCCTGACCTGACAATGCGTGGCCAATCTTAAAGCTGAATACCTCAGTCCATGTAGCTAAACCACAGAAATGTATACATTCTTACACAGTCCTGTGAGCTAATCCCTACTCACGCTGATTGTCACTAGCAGAGAGAGCGAGGTGTCGACGTAGGGCGCATCAAGAAACTCACCAAACTCTGGCGTTCCAGTATAAAGTTTCTCAGAGAGGAAACTGTGATCCCGGAAACTCTGTACGGTGTTTCCCATGGCGATGACAGACACCATCACCAACCAACTTCGCAGTACATTGAGGAACCGGCTCATCTTTGCTCTCTTTGGAAATTATAAATTGATTAGCCTAGAAGAGCGCAATAAACATAGCCTACGTATTTGGGTTGTCAGTGTTAAAAAATTAACTAGCCTTACCTCAATTAATATGACTATAATTATGACACTAACATCTATAGTTTGGTAAATTGCTTGAGAAAAAAATCCAAAAAATGTACATGGAAAACAGTACACTACCTCGTACACGTTATGTTAAGTGGTGACACTACACATCAATAGGTAAGCTAGCCAGCGTAAAAACGTCGCGCAGTTTAACAGAGTTAGCTTACCTACCTACATATAACTGTTTCACTATTAACTTGAAGTGTACAAAAAAATTCAGGTCAGTGAGGCAGACAGGTAAGTAAGCAAGCTGGCTAGCTCCCATTCATTGAACAGTCTACCTCGCTAACGTTAGCTACCTACACAGCGAAATCACCTTAGCAAGCAGCTAGCCCTTCCGTACCACAGACTCTGTACCTCCATAGCGTGGCAGCATGCTTGGTCTGCATAACCAAAGCGTCTCAAACGATAGGAACATTTGCGTGCAAGATACTTCAATAACGCATAACATATAATTTCAAGTGCTGACAGTTAGCTACCTTGGCTTGCTAACTTACCTTAACTGCGGCGCATAATACAACACCGAAGCGGCCAGTTAATTGGGTAGTTGCACAAACATCAAGAAAGGTCCAATCATTAGGACAAACATCATGTCATTCAATGGCGATACATTTGATAGACATTTATATTGTCCAATCAAATAGAGAGTCGGCAGGCTACACGAGTCGCCATGTCACTAGCGTGACTTAATGTCCGCCTTATTTTACTCATTCCACCAATAGCGTTAAAGAACGCCACTTCAGTTGTGAACAGAGACCGTTCATGCAAATTCCCCGGGGAATGGTAGTCTGGAAGTATTGAGCTATGAAAAATGAAACAATACATTTAAAGTATTTTTATGTATTAAATAAAAAATTATATGTGGAATACATTTCAAAAACAATTGTTTAATTTGTTGGGTGGTACAGAATTTCTTTAAGTTTAATTTCTAAGAGTCACTGAAATGTGACTATAAAATAGGTTAAATTAACTAAATATCATATACAAGCTTTGCTGGCCCAGACATTAGCTTATAAACATAATTCCCCCCTAATAGATATTTTACCTCTAATAAGAATATTCAATGACAAAAATCTATCTTTGTCAAATGATGGTTTGAAAATCATATTTTTGGTCAAGCAAGATGGTAATTTGCTAGCATATTTATAGCTAAATTTAGAGCACCAATTACACCTAAGGAATAAGCTATTGTGTTTGATGCTATACCTCAAGAAATGTTTACAGTTACTGGGAAATTTTACAGTGACTGGGGAAATCTATTAATAACGATTCTGATGTTATATCTATTGGGAATAGTTCATTCATTTAACTCCTGTTCATGATATTAACATTGTCATGTCCTCTGTTTTTTTTCTTCCATGTCCATTTCCAAAGTCTACATTTCATATAATTCTGTAGTGCGAACATCAGCTGTAATTTATTTAGGTCTAATCTAGATTCATATGTACAGCTTTCACACCCTAAAATGCATCCTCAACTAAATTAATAAATTAAAGGGAAAAATAGCACACCCTGGCCTAACCTCCAATCCCCACCCATAGAGTTTATATAGGAACTCAGTGCCCCCACCTCACCTCACCCCTTCCCAACCGAAACTCCTGACCTCAGTCTAAGTCCTTGTTACGCCCCCATATGTTAATTATATTAATATTAATAATATAATTGCTCCGCCAATCTTCAGGTTACGTTCAGAGACTGTAAAAAGGTTACGTTCCTATGCTGTGGAATATAAACTAACGCGCATGCTCCAATAATTCAAACGTTCTAATGACGTCACACTCTTTACTGTTTTGGAAAGAGCGCATGCTCTTTTTGTTGGTTGCCGGTTGGTTGTTGTAGTTACAACTGGAAGATAAACTGACCAGATTAAATTATTAGCGACAGTATATCCTGATGGGGCGACTTCGCAAAATATAATTATAATGACGTAAAACAGGTATCTATGAAGTTATGCATACTTTGCAAGATAATCTTTAGATATTTTCAGTTTCGGAAATCAAGACTATTTGCAAGGAGAGGCGTAGATAATGTTAGTCCAGTGCTGGCTAGCAACTTCACATTAGCATTTAGACTATGTAGGGAAGTAGACTCAAGAGAGTTAATTTAGACAAGCTTCTGCAATGATTGTAAAATCTGAAGAAGCGACCAGATTTGTAACATGTAGATAGCTGTTCAATAACATTCATTTACCAGCTAGATTGTTAACAGCGAAGAAACGTGCTCTTAGGGTCTTAGCTAGCTAGCACTAGTTAGGGATGCCTTGGATGAATTTACGTTAGCCAGCCGACGTTAATTTGCGTTGGTAAAAAATGTTTTGAAATAAGTTCTCATTACTGCGCACTTTTCCGGGAAATGTTTGAATTGGTGTCCCTCCTGTAAGATAAAGTTTGCATAACGTTTTGGATATATTGTTCTATTGTAAAGGGCAAATTGATAACCAGGTTATCTAGCTAGCTAACCTTAACTGTCTCGTTAGGTTAGGAAATCCCAGGTATATTAGACTGTTTGGCTGTAAGAAAGGCACAGCAAGAATATAATCCAGAGTAAACTGAACAAATAACATCAAGGTGCTAGGTGATGTCAAAGTAGATGGCAACCCAACTGGCCACAAACGTTTGTGATGGGTCATCTAAATTGGGCGTCACAAGCAGTATGTCAGCAAACCTTGCCAGTTAGGCTGTTCAGCACAACGTTAATGACAAGTGCTTGTTCTTTGAACACACTGTTTTGTAGTTGAATGGGACTTGCTACTGTCGGCTCGAGATGACTGCAGGCATAACCTCAAAGAGCTGACATAAAGCAGATTCCGTCAGCAGAAAATGCCAGCCGCGATACGGGACACAGAGGATTACGAGTCCTCCTCAGAAGACGAACAAGAGTAAGTAGTGGCGTTGTAATTGTGCATAACGAAGCCAGGGCTTCGTTTATACACATCCGTTTTCAACACCTCTTACAATGATTACAGACACTGATTTGTCTTCCCTTGTTTTCTCGCATGTACTTAAATCCTCCGCCAACCAGAGGTCGATAACCTTTCGTTGTGCCTCGAGTCAATCAGCTGTTCCAAATGCACGGCTCCAGTCGTCTTCCCTAATAAACTAATTGGTGCCCTCCAAAAGTATGGGAACGGTAGAGCGAAATTAATTATTTTTTGCTGTATAGATAAGGCATTTGGATTTGAGATCAAAAGATGTATATGAGACAAGAATACAGAAAATCAGCTTCTTTTTCTCCATGGAATTTTGATTTACATATACATATGCTTTACCATTAAAGAAAAATCTGTTTTTGAGTTGAGTCCCCCCATTTTCAGTTGTATGAAACAAAGTTAACAGATGAACTTAAAACTAAATCAAAGCAATAAAGTCTACTATTTGGTTGCAAGCGGTAACTGCATCAAGTCCACAACACATTGCTATTACCAATCGTTTGTTATCTTGTTTGGAAATGCCTTTCCAAGCCTTCACTGCAGCTGCTTTCAATTTATCTTTGTTTTGGGGTGGGGGGGCGGGTTCTGTCTTCAGTGTCCTCTTCAGCTAGACAAATGCATACTCAATTGCATTTAAATCAGGACTTTGACAGTCCAAAACTTTCCACTTTACCCAAATGATGAATGCTTTGGTTGCGTTGGCAATGTGTTTAGGGTCATTGTCCTCCAGGTTGAAGCGTCAGCTACATGAAGCTATTTAGCCATACAAAATCTGTCTACACTTCCACATTCATCCTACTTATACCATCCTCTGTTACATCATCAATAAAGACAAGTGAGCTTGTTCCAAAAGCAGCCATTCACACCCAAGCCATGACACTACCTCCTCCATCCACAGATGAGGTGGTATGTTTTGGATCATGTGCTGTTCCTTTCTTTCTCCACACTTTTTTCCACACTGGTTTTCCATCTCTTTGGTAAAGGTTTATATTGGTCCATCTGTCCATAAAACTTTGTTTGAGGACTCTCAGTATTTTTTGGTGAATTCTAATCTTGTCTTTAGTTTTACTGCAGATGAGAGGTTTGCATCTTGCAGTGTAGCCTCTATAATTCTGCGCAAAGTATTCTGTGTATGGTGGCTTGTGATATTTTCACCCTGCCTTCTGGATACTGCTGGTAATGTTACTGGCTGTTGTTCTAGGGTGTTTCTTCACAGCTCTTGTGATTTGTATGTCACGAACTGCAGTTGTCTTCCTTGGGTGACCTATATGGTGTTTCAGAGTACACATGGTTTCACGACTTTTCAAACTGCTGTACTTGATATACCCAGTTTTAGTGCTATCCTTTTCAATGAATTCTTCTGTCCCCTCAGTTTACAGATTTGTTGTTCTTCAGTCATAGTTAGTCCTCTGACCTTCATGATGGTGTATGCCATCCAAATGCAATCTCCACAGATGAAAACAAAGTCTAAAACCAGGACTAGACACTCACAGCTGCTATGTATGAACAATTCATGCAAAAAGAAACGCCTGACAACAGTTACCACCTGCCATTCATCCTTTAACTTACTGTTTCGCAACTGAAAAAACTCAACACAGAAACAGCCTTTTACATAAAACGTTAAAACATATATGCATATAAGTCTGCACTTTTGTCTCATATTTATCTTTTGGTCAAATCCAAAGTATATAGCAAAAATAACAAATTTTGCTCTACTGTTTTCATATTTTTAGAGGGCACTGTAGGAACTGAGTAAGCACAGACAATGGTTATTTGATGTTTGCATATTTGTATTTGTTACTTTATTGTTATCTTTACATTATTCATTTTTTAATTGCAAGTTGTGCAAAATAAATCTGTGTGTAGTGTACCAGGCAGATGCTGTTGCACTTGTTCCACAAGTAGTGTGTGCATTGTAGTGTATGCATGTGATGTTCCATTCATGTTCACTTTAATTTCTTTCACTCTCCCCACATTAGGTTAACTAGTTATTGTTATAATAATCATAACTGACCACTTAGTTGTATAATGTGTGCTGTTGACTGTGCCATTATGGTGCCTGCAGTGACACCTGGAGGATAAACATGAAATACAAGTTTAAATCCCTGTGGGTCATACGATAGACCAATTGGTGGCCCTAGGTAAAATATAGACTACATAGCATCAAAAGCAGTCATTGCCAAAGTATATCTGCAGCTAGTATCTTTCCACAAATTAGACCTTTCAGTATTCTGAGAAGAAACTTCTTCTTAAAAAGGGTATTTTTGTTAACTATAGCTATCACATTTTGGCTGCTTTAACTATCATGATCTCAGTTTTGAATTGGAGAGACTCTTAAGCTTCAGTACTTTTCCCATTGTGAAGCCACCATGTAAGCGTGCTTATAATGTGTGGTGTCAGTTATCACAGACTTGTGAATTATTAATGTCAGATGTCTTAGTAGGCTAAATGTCCCACCCCAAATCAATTTTTTATGCAGTTAACATTTGAAGTTAAAAATTACATAATTAAACAAGTCATTTATCATATGTAATAGGGTACATTTATTCATAGTGATGTAGGTTAATACTAATATTCATGCAATCCCTGCCCACAATACTGTACTTAATTTTAATTTCATCAAGTTGTATGACAAAAGTTCTGTTGTTGCTTGGTTTATATATGTGTGACATGACTATCTTAGTGCTCTGAAGTAGTATTTTTACCAAATTAAGTCAAGGACATCAGACATCTCTGTTGCCTTGTTGGATAATGATTTGGATTTCCTGAATTAGATTGCCAGTTTAAAGCCAAAAGAATGGAAATGATCCCCGTGTAACCCCTGCGCCGATATCATGCGTAGGCAGACTATTAGGGTTGTGTGGGTGTTTTCCAGCTTAATGTGAGAATGGGATCTCTGATCTTATTAAAAGTATTTACTACCTCCAAGTAATATATTTTTACAAAATGTGTGTGTGTGTGTTTGTAATAAAGCTATTTGTTATAGACTGATCTGCCTGTTGAAACTATGAGGGTGGCAATAATTCTGGACCTGACTATGTACACACACACACACACACACACACTCTCTCTCTCTCTCTCTCGCACACATACACACACACACACACACACACACACACACACACACACACACACATTTTTTTAAACACACATTTGTATATAATAGTCTTTGAATAGACTTGCATTTTTTGATTTTCATAAATTTTATTCTAAGGATAATATTCTATTTTAGAATGTGACGACTGCAGAAGGCACTTCTGTTCCTTCTTGCCACTTTGGAATTGCTTGAGTTTGCGGAGTTTGTGTGAGGTCTCTATTACTGCAGGTATACTTAATATGCCTTCATGGCTCAGTGATTTTCTCATCTAATCAGTAACAGTCAAGGCTGATTGCTCTCTGACCTCTCATTGTGTCACTGTATCTCCGTCCTCTTAGTCTTGATGCATCAGCTATTGTTGGCTGTGAGGTCCTATCTGACAAGTTTGTTTCTAGATAAATACCACAGCAACTGAACCTAGAACAGGCACTCAACAATTTCTGGAGGTAATGTTTCTGCTGATTTCTGGCACCATGAGGTAACCTGTTCTTAGCGCATCTATGATTCTCTCCTAAGATGAAAAAGAACCTGTGTTAACTGTTTTATTTTAGGACTTTGGGAATTCCTGAGGGCATTTATTTGCACAATTGGAGACTGTAGTTCTAGAGTACGAACTATAACTGAGTTAATTAATGGCAGCTCACATTTGAATAGAATTGTGAATTTGCGAATATAATTGAAATTTCAGGTCTTAATGAGTCTTTTAATTAATGTGGTTAAAATGGAGTTGGCCCGTAGCCTTTGGGGTTTACCGGCCTTGCATTGCTGTCTTTGGTGTCTGACAGTCCGTTCAGGGACTAGAGGTGATGAGGACGTCCATTTTGGTTTCATTGTAAATTCCAGTTCCTTCTTGACACAGGGACCACCCATGCATCGTCTGGTGTGGCATCAGCCGGAAGATGCCAGTCCTGGTTTTCCATGCCGAAGCCATAGTCTCCAAAGATGGGAACATCCGCTCCGTTGGGGGTAATGACAGCTGCCGTATATGACTTGAACATAGTGCAAAAAAAGCAAGCAATGTAAAGCAGAATACAGCAGACTCACTGGTGTTTGTGGTACGTGGAAGTCCATTATGTCTTCATTTTTGCAGAGCGGTATAACCTGGCCTACAAGATTGTCCGAACTGAGAGCCGGCTGGTGCGCGGTATGCTGACCAACCACGGATTCCACGAGGTAGACGGTCGATCGCCTACGCCTGCCACACCAGCGCTAAGATCGTCTGCTTACGGACAGACGCTCCTCAAAGGAGATGGCGTTTCTCATAGTTGGTGCTTATGACGTTTGTGTGTACTTAATGCTCTCTGTAACGACAGCAGTTTGACTATAATGAGTTCAGCCTTTGTCTGTCTCCATTCCTTCTGCCTTGTGGCCCAGAGAAGAGACACTGTATTGAAGACAGGGGTTGTGGAAAAAAATAGACCCTTGGGTTGAGGGACAGGCTTCAAACAACGCTTACTGTTAATTCCCTTTTATTCAATTTCAGTGCTTCTCGACTTCTTCTGAAATCGTCATCAAAGGCACGCTGATGTCTGCCACAGCGTTTCCGAAGCCAAAGTTTAATCACTCTCTATTGCGAACATCTGGTTTTCTCATAGGAGGGGGCGGTTGCCAAATCTGCCTCTTCACAAAAGGGCACAGCGGGGCGGGAATTAAAAACAAAACATTAAAGTAATATGACTGTATTAAAAATAGCTGTCGAAACAGTATGAGAGTGCCTATATTCCTCCAAATAAACAGCAGGGGTATCTGATTTGAGTAGCAGTTTCATGTCTCCTAGCCAAGCTGTTCAGGATGATGGATGTCCGCGCGCACAGTCCAGTACTCATTGGAGTCCGCTAAACACACCGGCGAGATGTGAATATAGCTTGGCTGCATTTTGTGGGCGTGATGTTAGCATTCTTTGTTTACCGCTGCACATCGTTACGCAGTAACCGCCTCCCTTTGGATGGGGGGTGCGGTGGGGAAATTTGTACAGCGCATGTGAATATGGTTTTCCACTCTGCGTCAGCTGCCAACAGGGCTGTGTCTGCTTTCAGGTCCACCCAAACAGCAATGACTTTAACCTAATGTGGACAGGGTCCCACCTCAAACCTTACCTCCTGCGGAACCTGCAAGACTTTCAGAAGGTCAACCATTTCCCCAGGTGCGTCGGTGTATCTGAACTTAACGTTCGCTCTTGACCATAACGCATCCTTCGGACCAAAGGGGTGGGGTTTCAGAGGCAAATGAAGGCATCGGTGTGGCAATGCGATTAAGGTGCTGGGCTTGTGCCCATAAGGCTTCAGGTTCAAACCCCAGGCGGCAAAGCACTGTATCTAGTCATGTAAATAGACATGAGTGACTGCTGAGAAAAATAACAGAGAGTAAAGATAATATTTAGCTGACGGTAATATATTTAAGTTAATTTATAAAAGTGATGCCCATTCCCTTAGATTGCATTATTGGTCCCTGGGCGTGGCTTCATCAGGTCTGTACAGTGTTTTTGTGAACTTGTGCTTGTAAAACATGAAATGTATCAAAGTGCCTTGCATGCCGAGGCTGATTTTAATCTAGCTCCAGCAGTGCTCCCTGCCCTTCTGTGTTACTGTAACCGTGACCTCACAGCATGCGCTCTGCTTTTGTTCCAGATCATATGAACTGACCCGCAAAGACCGGCTGTATAAAAACATCCAGAGGATGCAGCAGATGCACGGCTTTAAGAACTTCCACATTGTCCCCCAAACCTTTGTGCTCCCCTCGGAGTTCCAGGAATTCTGCAGTAAGTGCTCCGTCCTCAGCCTCCCCGGGGGGGATGGGGGGGTGGGGGCTTTTAAAACAATACATACATTTAAAACAACAATGTAAAAAAAATGATTGGTCGCACAGAACAGAAACACAATAGGCTGCAAACGGTGGCTCCTGAAACCATTTCTTCTGAAGTTTTTAACCCCCCTCCCCCACGCCTTGCTTGCAAACCCAGGCTACTTCTCGAAGGACAGGGGCCCGTGGATAATAAAGCCCGTGGCGTCCTCCAGAGGCCGAGGGATCTACCTGGTCAGCAACGTAAGTGAACCGCGGCGGGGGAGGGGGCACCGCGGCGAGCGTGCGGCTGTTTTCTCATAACGCTTTCCAGCGCCGGTCCCAGCGTTCCAGGTCACGGTAACCTGCCCTTCCCGAGTGCGGTACTTAGTAAACCGTTGAGTCACAAATCCGCTCCAGGTTCAGTCTTCCCGCCCGATCAGGTTACCGGCGAGAGCGTGCGAGCGCGAAGCGGAGGCGTGCTTGTAAAAACCGGAGGAACGTGCTGTAGCCGTCCTCCTGCTGCGAGAGTAAATGACATACTTAAAGGTGCTCGCCTGGGAGAGCCGTTTAATATTTTCTAAATGTTATTTTTTTGAAAAGTATTTTAATGAAATGGACTGCTGGAGTGTTATTTGGAAGGAGGGTGTTTTGAGTGAACTCTGGCCAGGCCACAGTAGCTGCTGAGGTTTCTGCCCAGTGTCTCTGCTAATGGATTTTTCTGGAGCTCCCGTCTGTAAACAGACCGCTGATTGACTGAGCAGGATGAATTGGGGGGGGGGGGGTTTGATGTCGATTTGTAATTTGGCACAATGTGGAACGCCTAAAGACAAAGCTGTGTTGCCCTTAATGGCTGTGTGTGTGTGTGTGTGTGTGTGTGTGCGCGCGCGCACGCACGCTTGCATTTATGCATGCATGACTGGTCCCTGGATTTCTCATTAGGTGATCGTCTTCCAAAGAGTAGGTCTTATACAGTATGTGCTTCACTTTGACACGGCCAACTCGTTTTGTCTGTTGTGTCCCTCAAAATTGTGTGTGTGTTTTTTTGTGTGCAGCCAAACCAGATCCCATTGGATGAAAACATCTTGGTCTCACGCTACATCAGCAACCCATTACTGATTGATGGTAAATATGGTCACAGTCAAAACTAAGAAATATCCTCCATGCCCATATCATGTGCCATCGTACCAATTTACTAGTGTTGTGCCATTTTTGCAGGTTGTGTACTGTAATCTTGCATTGGTCTGACTATGTCGGTTGGTACTGATTGTGTACTACTGTTCAACAACATTGTGATGTGATGACAAGTTGCTTAAGTAATCATATCTCTACAAAGACTCATAAACAAAAAAAACCTATTTTCTTCATGCTGTTGATGACATTATAACCTATGGTGAAAATGTGATCCATTTTGAAATGTAGTTTTTTGTTTGTGGTTTCCAAATTATGTTTGTGGTTGTCTTCCAGATTTCAAGTTTGATGTACGGTTATATGTGTTGGTCACCTCCTATGAACCATTAATTATCTACCTTTATGAAGAGGGACTGGCCAGGTGAGCTCACATCCATGCAAATTCCACTGGTATATTCAGTGTTTTACATACATAATGTCCAGACCAGACTGAACAAAGCTATACATATCACATTTTACTTAAATCTTTTTTGCCCCTTGAGCCTGGCTTTCCTAGGATTCATACGGCCAGGAAATACTCCCCCCTTATTGCATTATCATCATCTTATATCAGAGCGGAGTAAAGCCTCTTGGCTTTGATAATTAGGGGGTTGCTGGGTGGCTCATTCGGTTAAGGCAATGTTTCACAACCCTGGTCTTGATGACCCACTGTGTATGCTGGTTTTTGTTCCAACCGTAGTAACAAGCTCTGTATTGTAATGAACTGCTAATTGTTCTTAATGAGACTTTTTACATCTAATGAAGGGGGATTTACCCTCTTAAATATGATTGTGACATTGAGCCAAGATCACAACTGCTACAATGTTCTACGGAGTTGAAACAAAAACAATCGTGTGTGGGAGTTCACATTACATTATGTGCAATATATCTTTTCCCCCCTATATTGGATTTCCTTAATACTAGCACCTATTCAAAAATATCTCTGGGATGTACAGGTTATGGATGTTCAACTCAATCCACCCAACACATCGACACAGGGAAATCGAACTATTCATGTGTCTGCGTTGTATTTCATAGATAATGTCCTGAAGCCCAGTACACAAAACTAAATGCACGGTTGTCTACATGTAGGACATTCCAAATTAGGGTGAGAATTGGACATGTTCAGCCCCAGGGTGTTCACCAGATTCACGAGGAAGGAAATAAATTTGATAATTATGGCTGTGGAACCAGATGGAAACAACTGAAGAAAATCGGAGGAGAGAGCGGCCTATTCACAATTTGACTTAATTGATGAATTTGCTTATGTTTCGGGAAAACCTGGATTCTGGTTTAGAGAAGCACTTGTTGGATTTAGCTTGACTTACCCCCTTCCTCTTCAATGGCCATAAAATAGATGTGGGAAACTTTCATTGTTGGTAAATTTGCAAGCATTAGACACTAGATGGCAGCAGAAACTTTTGTGACTAACTATCAGACAAGGTAACTCGACTGCAGTCATGGACAGTTCCTTTTTATTATGGGTAAGAGTGGATATTATCTTCTTTTGGTTTACAGAATTGATCAACAACATTGAATTGAACGCAGAGTGCAATTGCTTCCTTGTTCTGATCTCACTGCTGTTGTATCGTTGTGACTGCTGCATACTGGCTCCAAACAGTTGATCTGGCCAGTTTGAATGAGAAGCCTTTTGATCAAAAGGTTTTTACCTGAGGTTTGGTTCATGAGCCAAAAAAGCGCATAAACAGAAGCCCTAACACAGCCCCTTGGCTGAAACTCTTCTGAGTAGAAGTGTATTTTTAACCTTTCGTCTGTTTTTATGTTGCCCTTCACAAGTGGTAACTGCTAGTAATAAGTCCTGGACGAATTCCGTTTCCCTGCTTTTATCTTTGACATTCCTGCGGGTTTGAAGGTATTCAGGTACTTGCTGCATGCCAAGGAATTCTCATAATTTCACATGCGGTGTCCACTCCTCTGAAACACGCAGTGGGGGGAAGATTTCGGTGTCCTGGCCTTTTCCCCGGCCCACAAAAGAGCTCCTTTAATGCTGTCAGAGTTCATTTGGAGCTATTTAAGGGGTCTGGCCTATTTGAATAATGCTCCCCTAGTTTTTTCCCTTTCTTTCACTTTGGTTCCAACCAAGGGCTTTTTTCTTTCGCAGCTGCAAAACTCCAGAAGAAAACTGAAAAGACCTAATCTGTGAATGCTTGATAGACACACACACACACACACACAATAATGCATATACTGTATATACACACATATATGTACATATACAGTAAGCTCCATAATGTTTGGGACAAAGACTTTTTCCCCCTTGATTTGGCTCTGCTTCACAATTTTAGATTTGTAATCAAACAATTGCACCTTTCCAGCTTTTATTTATGGGTATTTTTATAGACTTTGGTTTCACCATGTAGAAATTACAGCACTCTTTTATACATAGGCCCCCCGTTTCAAGGTGGTGTAACATAGGATGTATTAATATTACTGTGAATGAAAGTCTTTTCAGCATATGAAACTCATGTACAATTTGATTCAGATTTGGTGACTTTTTGGCCATTTGATTAATTTTCTAGTTTTTGGCTTTGAAAAAAAAGTGTGTTGCCTTACCATTACGTTTGGGATCATTGTCTTGCTGTAGGATGAAGCACCATCCAATGAATGTGGAGCCATGTGGTTGAACTTGAGCTGATAAGATGTTTCTATTCCCTTCAGAATTAATTATTCTACTGCTATCAGTACTTACATCATCAATGAATCAAGTGAGCCAGCATTACCTGTGGCAGCTATACATGCCCCAAACATTACCAGCCCTGCCACCATGTTTCACAAATGAGGGGGGTACATTGGACCTTGGGCAGTTCTCTTTGGCCTCAATGCTTTGCTTTTGCCATCACACTAATACAAGTGAATCTTGGTCTCATCTGTTTGGATGACATTTTCTTGTGGACTGATGAAACCAAGCCTGTTCTGCAGGCTCTTTTAGGCAGTGTAACCTGCCTGTCTCCTGAAGACTTTCTGATCTGTTGGTCTGGTGGTTGAGGTTTTTTTTTCAGTATGATGGGAATTATCTGGTTATCAACTGCAGACGTCTTCCTTGGCCTGTTGGGCCCGTTGCGATTACTTGATTGACTCTAGAAACAATCCGAAGCCAAAAATCAAGACTAGATACTGAAAGCTCTTATTCCTGCGCCTCGGACGAGCTGAACACACCTGACTAATCAGAAACACCAGTGAAGCCATTATGGTGCTCTGAAATGGGGGGCTATGTATAAAAAGTGCTGTAATTTCTACATGGTGAAACCAAAGTGTTTAAAAATATGCTCTAATAAAAGCTATCTGCAATCACATGCAAATTGTTTGTTTACTAATTGAGTGATTGTGAAAAGTTTGATTACTAATCTAAAATTGTGGAGTACAGTGCCAAAACAAGAAACATTATCATGATGGAGGGAACTGTAAGTCATGGGAATAGAATCTACATAGCACCTTGTTGCAGAACTATAAGAAAATGACCAGGGGATGGTGTTTCGTAGTGCCATGCTTCTGTGCATTTATTTGGGCTTATTTTGCAGTTAGATATTTTTATGTTAAAATTCTGTGTAGATTTCCAAACTGAAATGTGAGACTGGTCTTTTTGGCTTGTGCCAAAGACCCAAGGTACAAACTGTTATTTAAACCAAGTGCACTAGACCAGAGTTATAGTACTTCCTATATGTTATGTCAGGATTCCAATAGCAGATCCATGCTTAATTTATTTGGTGGGGAGCCTCACATTAAAGAGTGAACATAATGTGAAGTAATTCTCGTCCCTAGGTTTGCGACTGTGAAGTATGACCGTGCTGCAAAAAACATCAAGAACCAGTTTATGCATTTGACCAACTACAGCGTCAACAAAAAGAGCAGAGACTACGTCAGGTAACCTGGCAACCCTTGCCCAGTGTTCAGAGTTTAATGGTTTAGAGCTTTGTCAGTGAGGTTATTTATCGTGTTTAAATGTAAGGTACTGACAAGTTGTCAGACTCTTGACATTGAAAGTGCTCCCCTAGAATGATGAATCTGAAGTACTTCAGTGAAGCACTGCTCATTAGCTGCAACATTGTTGTTTTTGGTTTTAGTCATTGGAGAAACTTGTCATTCAGATATAAATTATTTTCAGGGTCTACATGTTTATGGATCATGTAAGCTCCTTTCACCAGAACTCTTGTACTGCTTGCGGTGTGGGGCTTTGCCAGCTATTCCTGTCCTCAGCTAAACTCGTATTTATTTTCCACATTGCCATCAATGTGATGAACATTTATTTCTGCGTAGTAGTAATTTTCATGTTCAAAAGTTGTCAAATTTTATTTCAGGAATTACAGGATACAATTGCAAATCTAGAATGTTTAAATGATTCCAAACAGATGTGTATTAAGATGTTTGGTTCTATAGTATTAGTAACGTGCATGCGTGCGTGTGGGTTGCTGCTTATATTTCAAGTGTGATTATGTAAATTTGCTTTTCACGTATTTAAGCATGTAAATGTGTCACTGTATTCATTGCATTGCTACTCTTGTGTTTGTCAGCCTTGTCGTATATGAAATGTGCTGCTTTCACGATCTCACGATTATGAAAATGACGATCCTGGCATGGGTGCTGTGGTTATTTTCATTTACATTGACAGTGATGCTGGAATATGTTGGCAGCAGCTTGAAGGTAGAATGACGGAGTGGCTGAAACATGCCCGCTACCTAAATGTACATAAATTGCATTTCATCTGCATTCTGAGTGGTAACAAAATCTTTTTTCTTGGAACAGTACCATGTGTTGATGTGCCAGGACAGTCGTCTGCTTGTCGGTTGTGCAAAAAAAAAAACAAAAAAAAACGGGGTGGGGCAGTGTGACAGACAGGTCTTACATCTTGTGTTCATTTTCAGCTGTGATGACCCCGAAGTGGAGGATTATGGGAACAAATGGAGCATGAGTGCCATACTGAGGTACTTGAAGCAGGAAGGGAAGGACACAGCATGTGAGCAAGCTCCTTTTTCTCTCGTCTCCTTACATGGCTCAGAAACGTAGTTTTAGAAGTTGCATGAGAAGTGCATTTCGGGCCAGTGTTGGGTCTCATCTTTTTCATACAGGCTAGAGTCATTATGTACATTGGCACAGAGTGCGAGTTAGGCTAAACTTTCAAAGTGCCGTATTGGCAACAAAGAAATCCACTTCTGATGTGAGTAGTGAGTAGGCCACCGTTGGCCTCTCCAAAGAGAATACACGCTAAGATTCGAGCCAGAAAAGTGTCTGTGTTGGTTTGTTCTTTGATTGGCGGTCTCAAAGATGGTCCTGACAGTGGATGCACTATGGCACTTCCTGCCTGGATAAGCCAGTTCCTGTGGTGGAGATGGTCCTTAGAATACCTTCAGGTAGAATCGGGCCGTGCTGCTCTTTCGGGATAATCGGCGGCAGAGCTTCTGTTCACGTTAGTGGCAGTGACCTTGCTTTGGAGGGAAATGAAAAGCCATCTGCTTTTGGGCGTCAGCAGGGTTTTTCCACCGCCTGCCTGAGTTAAGCACATTTGAACATTTGCGGCTGGATTCTGTAGGCGACCAATCGGATAATTGACTGGAAACATGAGTTCTAGAATGTTCTGACACCAAGTTTTTAAATGTACAAGGCCACAGAGAAGGTTGCAGTCGGTTTAGCAGGCTGCGTTAACCTGTGTTTTGTCAGTGAACTCATACTTCTGTACGTCTTCTGCACACAGCAAAGAAGCTCACAGGTTATTCCACTTTACATTCTTAGAGATACACTTCACAGAAGCACTTTCACATACACAGTATATGAGGCATTTTGATTTATGACTTTTATTGCACACTTTCACAAGTACTGTAAATTACTTCCCAAGATTTAAACAATAAGTAAACCAGTGTTATTTCCAGTGTTACGTTTAATGAAAAACCTCTTCTCTAGGGTTGAGGAACCAAATGGCTGTTTTTTTATTTTTGCTGCCGTTGGTCTGTAGTTACCAATGTGAGACTTGACTAGATTTAGGCTTGTTTTAGTTTAGAAGTTGCACTGGGTTGCGCTTCATGAATCGACTTCCAATTTTATGGCCACCCTCAATCTGTCCACTGGATTTCACCCGGAGAAGCCACCTATCTGCAGGTGGCCTTGCTTTTGATTTTTTTTCTTTCCCAAAAATGGCAGTACAGCCAGATTCTGTCTGAAATGTGGAGGGCATTGTGGAACTCGCTATATTTGTGTAAACAGGGTGGCACCTAATCTGGAGCACCCAAGTGTGCTGGTTTGTTTTCACCACAAATGCGAGACAGTTAGACCTAGAACCAAGTGGGTAGTACGAAGTGAACTAGAGATTATATTTTGTAGGTTTCAGTACAATGTACTGTGCATCCAGAAGAAGAGTTCTGTAAATTCACTATCTATGTGAACAGTGAATCCAGTAGCTAATATGGGGGGCATCAATGTTTGTAAACTTTGGGATTATCAGTAGCATGCTTGAAATGACCTCCCAGTGACTTCTAACCAAGTCATTGAGCCATGTGGTTTAAATTGGAAATAGTGTTAAGTAATTGTATTTTATTGTAATTGATCAAGTCCTGAGTAACACAGAAAACCAGCAGACCCTGCAGCTCTTCAGGTTCAGGGTTGTCCACCCCTGGTAATATAGTGGGTAAACCTCCTAGAAAGGCTTACAGTGAACAGTTAGGCAGGCCCTTCTACATTGTGGAGGGGACCGTGTTCAGCATGCTTGAAGGTCCCCATTGTGAATTGGACCCCGCTCTCTGCCTTCCCCAGTGCTGATGGGCCAGGTGGAGGACCTGGTTATCAAGGCCGTTCTGAGCGCCGAGCTGCAGATTGCCACGGCCTGCAAGATGTTTGTGCCCCACAGAACCAACTGCTTCGGTAAGAGCGCCGCCGGGCTCCCCATACACATTCCGCCATGGCCTCCTGCCCCCTTTGTTTTCTTATCGCGGTCGCTGCTTCCCTGAATGCTGAATTCGCTGCCTTTATGCCCCAACCTGCTTCCTGAATGCCTCCGAAACAAAAGCCTCTGAACTCAAATGCCTTCCTGTTGGCTCCGGCAAAGAGGTTGTAGTTTCGAGCTGGTTTTTTGCTCCCCATGTGAGTATTTTTTTTTTTTTTTGGTTTGGTTTTCACCCTGAGTCAGAGCAAAAGAGGGGAACAGCTGATTGGGAGCCATTACTGCAGTTAGTGTTGGCACTAATGACTCTTACTTCTGAGAAGCTGGGTCTGTGTGCAAGAGGCCTGCCAAACTCAACCCCCCAGAGTGCCTCTGGAGAAGAAGACCCCACGATTCTGCGGGCTCCTTCGGTTGTAAAAGGCCTGTAAGTAGAGCGGTGATTGTTTAGCCTGCAGGGGATGTGTAGCAGAATGCGCCAGGCTGTCTGAGGATCTCCTGCGCGAGAGCGCAATGCGGCTCCCACTCGGAGGTTCAAACCCCCGCGCGGCCCACCGGGCGGAATGTCAAAGAGGACGTTCCTCGTAAGGGGGAAAATACGCCGCCATCCAGCCCTCGCACAATATTTGCCTGTTGGCAGTACATCAGTGCGCTAACGGACGTCATGGTAGTGTTGGGCCTTCTGCGTGGGGGAGCGTGGGGTGAATGGGGCGTTGATTGTCACACGCACCCGCGCTTGAAAGAGTGGGGGGGGGGCGGTGAGGCGTGCCTGTTAAAAGCCTCGCCGTGAGAACGAGGCCATCGCAGGGCGGGAGAAAGAAAAGCACCCCCACGGCGAGCTCAGGTGTCCCAGCGGAACATTCCGGCAGCGCCTGTCCTTTCCCCGCTGGCCTGGTTGCCCTCTGTCCAGTCAGGTGGACATGAATGGTTGCTAGGCAGAGGTAGCCCGGGGCGAGAGCGAGCGAGGCGCCGGGCAGATTATGCTGTCGGAGCTGGCATGCCGTTGCGTGGGTCCGTGTTTACGTTGCCTGTTCAAACAGCGGCGGAGATGGACGGCACTGCCAGCCAATGGGATGCAGTGCAGTGCAGTGCAGAGCAGTGAAGGGCAGGTGTTTACTCTGCAGCTGTGTGCTTGTGTGTGTGTGTGTGTGTGTGGGGGTGTGGTGTGTGTATACAGAGCCCTGTGCACACGCACACGTCCGCGCGCACACACACACACACACACAGCTGCAGAGAGAGAAAGAGAGCAGCAGCCAGATGTAAAGACACTCAGCAGCTTAGGCTACCGGTCCAAAGAAAACACGTCGCCTCGGTCAAGCAGGGCGGGGGTAATTCAGCTGAGGTTCAGCCACAGTTTATCTTGTGTGCGACTGTTCCCCGCTTGTGTGCACAGTCCCCATCTGTGACTTTCAGCCACACAAGGCTGTGCGTATCCTCTCATCCAGGCCGTAACATGGAGAAGTTCACGAACTGGCAGTGTTTACACTGCTCATCTCTGCCTTTCCCCCTGGGTAAAATTCAGAATCTAAAAAGACTGGAATCACCATTGTTTGGGGACACACTGGTTTAAGTAGAAGGAAAATATTTTTTTATTCATAAAATCCTCCCGTATGTAACGTGAGTGAGATTTAATAAAATTGCGTTCTTCAGTTTAGTTTTACTGTAAAAGCAGCGCTTTTTCCACAGTGGTGCCACTCGGGTGTTTTTCCCCTCTGTAAATCTTTTTTTGTGTACTGCTGCTTTATAGTCTTTCAGCGTTGCCACCGTTAGCCGCGCTGTGCCAGCTGGACCAGCGGTTTGTCCGTTGTGTCATACGGATAGAATGACCCTTCGGAAGAACGGCGTATGAAGACGGACGCCCGGGTGAAATCCACGCTCCCCGTCCTTCCTTCTCGAGCCCCCCTTTTTGCAAACGTGGTGCCCCAGGGCCGTACCCACTCCTGAATGGCTGGTGTCGGGAGGCATTTCGGAGCTAACTGTAAAACGTGATTTCAGCGAGAGCTGGCTCCGGACCAGGGAGCTCTGGCAGCGAGCAGCGAGCGCTATCCTGGCTCTCACATGTAGTCACCCGCAGCACTAGGCCCTCTCTGAGCTCCTGTCAGCTCCCTTTAATGCCCTCTCTCCCCCTCCCTACCTTCATTTCTCTTCACCCACCCTGACTCTCCCAACCCCTAACCCCCCCCGCCCCCTCCCCTCCCCTCCCCTCCCCTTCTCTGTACAAACGAGAAATTGAATACAATGTTAATTCATCTTCTGAAATGGTCCCGGTCTCCGTCGCTCTGCAGCAGTAAAAGGAGAAGCAGATGTAGGCGGCGATACGGCGCGATAAGTGCGAGTGGGAGGACCGGCGCGGGCTCCTGCGGAACGGCGCTCATTGTTCGGAGCCCGCGCGCGGTTTCGTCCGCGCCGCGCGAAGGCGACTCAAGGCCGCGGAGCGCATTGTTATTTTAATTGACCGGGGGGGCCGTCCCTGTGCCGCTCGCGCCAGAGGCCCGCTGTTCGCTGTTTCCGGAAAGGTTCGTTTCGCGCCGCGGCGCGCCCCTGGGTGACCCGCGCTTCCGACGAAGAGCGGACCGCCGCTTCATCGCTCCCGCTCGGCTCCGATGCGGGACGAGGGCGAAGCGGCGCTGTCGGGTTGTTTGAAAGTTTCTCGGGGAGAAATCACCGCGTGTTTATGTGTTCGGGGGAAGGGAGGGAATGCCACCCATGTTGACTCTGAGGGCTTTGCGACGTGATTAATGGACGCCTCCTTTATTGAGGGATCGCTGATTAAGAGATGTTATTGCTGAGATCTGATCATCCAAGCCAAATGCCTGTTTTATTACACACGATACATTCCAGAAAACGGTTAATGAATTATGCCGCACATCGTCTGGCATTTCTTTTTTTTTTCTGGTAGCTTAAGAGTCAGCGGCATTTTTCAAACAGATCTTTGTTATTTTGTGCACAGAGTTAGCCATGAAGTCAAACTTTCTTTGCTACATCCCAAATATAAGAAATCCTTTTTCTTAAAATTGTTTATTGACTGAGCCCAAGCCTTGGTCAGGCAGAATTTGATTTATTGTTCACAAATTGGGCCAGTTTTGTAAATTTTCAAAAAATGTTTATGTCTCATGAATTTGTTTATGTGTTTACTGGTTATCCCAAGCGATTGTGACATTTTTGTTTTTTGAATATTTGTTTGTGTAGAGTCCTCACCAACATTAAACGTCCGTCTCCTCTCTTTAGCTGGCAGGTCTGAGAAAAGCAAGTGGTGACATTAATCCAGTGTCGTGTCATGCGAAGGGCGGTTTATTTGAAAACGACGCCCTGTTTAAAGGCAGTAACTCTTTATCTCTCCAGGGGGACGTTTTCTAGCAACCGACAAACAAACAGCCCGAACGCGCTAGAAACTCTTCCCAGCCTGTGCTTGGGCTCGACTGGGTAGCGTCGCCTTGCCGGGAAACCGCTTTTTGTAACTGGGAGGGTTCGGATCGAGACCCTTCGTCTCTCCTCTGCTGGTGCCACCCGAGAGAGACGCCCTCCCCCGTACTCCTCCCTCCTCCTCTCTCCTCTCTCCTCCTCCTCCCTCCTCTTCGTAGCTGTTTATTTTCCTCCCGCTTAAAGGCGGTTGTGAATATTTTGCGGCTGCATTAACAGCGCTCCCCATTAAGTCGTTAAGCCGCAGAACAAATGTGTCTGCAAGCGTCCCGGCGGGCCCGGGGGGAAAGAGACACGTCTGCTCCTAATTGGAGGAAAATGCTCAGCATATGGAAGCCTAGCTGTCCAGGGGTGGCTAAGGTACCCCCCCCCCCAGTCCCAATGCTGCAGGCTCGCTGATGAGCCATTACGGGCCGAGGCCAGTTTATTCCACCGTTCCGTGAGCTTTACGTATTTATTATGTTTGACCGGGTTTCTATGCGAAAAATGAGAGAGGCGAGTCCGTGAACACGGAGGGGAAAAACCTCTCCTTTCTGCCTATCGACTACCGTTCTGGCTGCTGTTGTCAAAAACCCTCACCCATTGAGCGATCAACTGGCTTTTGCGTGCCGTCCAAACGCAGCGTGAACACGTTCAGCTAATGCGGTACATGTGTATTTTTTACAAACCTCTATGACCTCAGCAAGACTACGCTGAACGTAGCAGCGCGAGCAATTAATGGATTACAGCAGATTAAGACAGAATTCAGACTCTGCCCATTTATTGTCTGTTTTTAACGTAAGTTAGGAAAGCAATTATGGAGTCGAAGCAGTGCTGACGTTTTAGATTTTTAGTTGGTAAGAACTGCTCTCTGTGCAGTAACCGGATACTTTATGAAAACAACCTGAAGAGAAGGTCTTTGATTTCCCTTTACTGTGAGAGAAAGCGAGTCTTTACCTTCTGAGGTGAGGTTTCAGGCCGCCTCTGATCTCAAAGTGACGGAGAAGACCCTAGCGGAGAGTGTTTGTGAGCATTGGCAATGGCGTTTCATTTTAGACTGAGGGGTTCTTTGTACGCACGGGCCAACCTGAATGATGGTTATATAAATATATTCAAACGCACAGAACCAATGAATCAACTTTTGATTCCGGTGTTATTTTTCGGTATCGCACTTGATGTCCTGACACACTCTGTGATTTTCTCAAATGTTGTTTTCAGGGATAAAAAAAAAAAAGAAGTTATCTAGAACATTTGTCCTTGCAGTGAACAACATGACTGTTGTAAATGTCGACCTCGGGCCCTTAATTGATTTTTCCATCCAGGGTTTTGTTTTGAATTGGCATCGGGCGGCATTTTCCCCTCGGCTTTTTTGCGGCTAGCGCTTCGCCCCGTCCCTGTAAAAGGCCGCGGTTTCCCTGGGGGCCGCTGCTTTTCGGGACCCTCCCTGGGTGTGCGCGCCGGAGTGGCGGCGAGGGGCGAGAGGCGAGCCCCTCGGTGGCGACGGGCCCCGTTTAACGGTCCGGGAGGGCGAGAAAGGGTGGCGGTGTTTGTACACAGGGAGCTCCAGACGCTTCAGTAAAAGGGGTTTATTGTTGAGGCCTGTGCCAAGCTGGCTTTGGGGCGGAATACACAGGGGCTCTCCGGCGCCAAGTCCCTCTCGCTCGGAAAATCCTCCCGAAAGTTTCCAAGCGTGGCTGGGTGAAGGAGAGGAGCACTGCCCTGACCCTACTGGCTCGTACTTCTCTCCTTCTGTATTTGCATGGGCAGCCACTGTGATGACCCCACTTGGAGGCTGATTTGACTAATCTGAGTTAGCATGCAAGGCCCTCTTTGTGAGTTACTGTTATTCAAGCGGTCATGAAGATGAGAGATTAGATGCAAGAACACTGAACTGAAACGCCAGCAGGAATTTTTCTTGGCTGTAAACGTCCAGCCAGTTAGTCTGCAAGTATTAAATGCTCAACTTGGGAAATTTTGGGCATTGCATACTGTGACCTGGTGGTTATTGAAATAATTGTTTTTTCAGATTAAATAAGATTACACCCTCAGAGCATCTTTGGTAGCTTTGTTTATGGTATAAAACCCTTTCCAAATGGAATGTGACATCATGTAGTTTCAAATAGTGTACATGCACTACATGGCCAAAAGTATGTGGACACCTGACATCAAACATCTAAAATTATGGGCATTAATATGGAGTTGGTACACCCTTTGCTGCTATAACAACCTCCACTCTTTTGAGAAGGCTTTATACTTGATTTTGGAGCATAGCTGCAGGAATTTGCTTCCATTCAGACAGAAGAGCATTAGTGAGGTCGGGTACTGAATGGCTCACTGTTGGCTTTCCAAAGGTGTTGGATGGGGTTGAGGTCAGGGCTCTGTGCAGGCCATTTAAGTTCTTCCACACTAATCAAAACCATTTTTATATGCACCTTGCTGTGTGCCTGGGGGCATTGTCATGCTGAAACAGGAAAGGGCCTTCCCAAAACTGTTGCCACGAAGTTGGAAGCACAGAACCGTCTTGAGCCTTCACTGGAACTAAGGGGCCTAGCCCAAACCATGAAAAACAGCCCTAGACAAGGGGTGTCCAGATACTTTTGGTTATATAGTGTATGTGTATTTTTTTATAAATGTCCTTTTCTCAGATGTTACATTCTGGTTGCTGTATGTGTAGCTGAATCACACAATGTAATGTCCCAGAAACAGTCTGCCTATTGTGCAGGATACGTTTGAAGTTTGCTTCGTAAAGCATCATTCAGGGTTCAGGGTCCAGGGTCATTCAACATTATCTTTTTCGCAGTAAGTTATCATTTGAGAATTTATTCAAGTCACTTAATCGCTTAAATATAGGCTAAAGATTAAGTATAGGCTAAAGGAAGATAAGTTGTTTTTTGCAAACACTTACCAGCATAGAGGGTGACAGCAAAAGTAATGTGCCCACAAGGTGTTGACATGGCTTGATGAATGTTACTCAGTAACATATTTACAAATCTGTGAGATGTACGATAATGTATCAAGCAAAATAAAGGGTAAATCCACCTTAAATGCCACATGAGGCATGCCTTGCATCGTGTTCCTTGATGTTTGATCACTACAATAGAGCTGATGTGTAACCGAATGTAATACAGCCCATTTTCAAGTTTCTTTGTTGGATTCTTGTCCGCTGTTAGTGTTTGGTGTTTCAGTACTTAATAGGTTGATAATCAGTAGCAGAAACTGACCACGCAGTGAACGACCAGTTCATGAGATGAAAGATTTGGCTCCAGGAGTCTTTCTTCCCGCTGAGATTTATATAGCTCTTGAAAATTATGAGCTCTCTGATGCCTCTCCATCAGCCATCAGCGCAATTGGAACAAGGCTGCATCCAAGCCAGCGTCACAATTAGCGCTGTAAGAAATCTCTCTGTCTTTCCTGGCCAAACGGCACATGCCTCCTCTGTCATTCTTGGCCAGAAGGCAAATATTTCTTTCTCTCATTGCTGGCCAAACCATTCCTCGCCTGTTGATATGCGCAGGGCTGGGTTTTGTATAAGTGAGTCATCAGTGTCATTGTGTTTCTCGGCAGAACTCTATGGCTTTGATGTCCTCATCGATTCCAACCTCAAGCCTTGGCTACTGGAAGTGAACCTCTCTCCTTCTCTGGCGTGGTGAGTGAGCCCTAGTTATGAACATGTTTTGTGTAATCGTGATAAATGCTGCCATGTTATGCAAGCTATTTTTTTTTGAAGGAAAAAATATTTTGCTAACGTTGGCTATCATGACCCATCAGGTTCATGGCTTATTTTAGACTAGCAAGTGAACATAGCAACACCATCACTTTGTTGGGTACCAAACTCTGTGACTAAATGGAAAATGTTTTATTGCGTTATCGGTTAGCTCTGCAACAACAAAAAAGATTCCATTGTTTTACCTGGATTTTTGGAGCCGACATTTTTAGTGTAGCTAACGTTATGCCTGTTTGTCATCCTGTAATCCTCCTTGCCGAGGAGTCGTAGCTAGAAATGCTGATGCGTGTTCATGGCGAGCTGTGTGGAGAAGCAGGGTGTGGGAGTGTGTCTCTTTCTCTGTGGGCAGGCCAGTGGGTGTTATGATTTTCAAGATGTTCTCACAGCATTGCAACCGCTGAGAAAGTTGCCTACTGCAGCTTTAAGTAAAAGAAAATATAAAGTTTTTCAGAGTACTCAATTCGATCCAATATAGCATTACTGCTTTAGTTAATACAATGGCTTGATAATAACAAATCAGAGCCTCAACTTTAAGTCTTCAACCTCAGCTATTTATTTAGCCAACACTTTGAGTGAATAATATAATATTATTAAATAATTGAATATCGTGGCAAATAAGAAATTTTGGGTACTCCCAATGCGTCAGCTGCTGCTATCATAAGGTGTTGTTGCAGTCTAACTGTAGCTTGATAATGCACTGCCTCTGTCCCTCGTGGCTGTATCCATGGATGTAGAGATGGCCAGGATACTGGAAAATGGCATATGCTTTTGAACAATTTTTGTTCAGAAAGAAATTGTTTTTGTTATGTGAATCTAAAAGGGCAGGAATGAGTCAGCTGTGTTTTTAGGAACATGCCTCTGCCTTTAAATCTATAAAACGTCTTCTGGTTAGTTCTATATATAGCTCTGTTAATTGTTAATTGCATGCAAGGAAATGGGAAGTTTTTTTTATTTTTACAAAATGTTAATAAATGGTACTCCGTTGGAATAAAGTCTGTCAGTTATTATCCGCTTGAAAAACAACCCTGTATTTCTTTCCAGTGCAGTAAATTCTGTAAATAAAATGTGACAGCTGTGTTTACTTTAACCCCATGGTTGACCAGTGCACATATTCAAAAGTGAATTTATAAGACATTTGTAATGTGTTAAAATATGAAAACAAAATCCACCATTTGCTTATAAAATACAATCACTTACTTCCTAGTCCATGGCAGTGCAAAGCCGGTTTTATGATGCTGTTAATGTGTTCTTGATGGATTCCAGTTTTTTATTCTTTAAAAGTGCTTTGTTCCTTACAACTCAGAATTAGATGTTTATTGTAAATTACATGTGTGAAGTTTGTAGTTCAAATTGTTTCCAACTTTTGAATTGTTTCCAACCTTTGAATTGTTTTCTACTTTGAGTTGTCGGTCATGGTTCTCAGGTCTTTCTTTGTTCCCTCAGTCCTTCCAAATCCATTGCAGACCAATGTGAATGAATTTTGGATGTTATTCAAGTGTTTTTAACATTTGTTTGTTTGGTTTGTGGTTAACAGCGATGCACCCCTGGATCTGAAGATTAAGGCCAGCATGATCTCAGACATGTTTTCTCTTGTGGGTGAGTCTCACCCTTTGCACAGTTAATGCAGTGTATGCTTAATGGGCTGTTTCTTTCCAAGGGGAAATTCTACAGTGTTTGGGAAATTGCTGTACACTTTTTTCCCCAAGCAAGGGCAGTTTCTGGACCTCTCCATGCAGGTACCTGACTAATATTAAAGGTCATGGCTGCTAGCGCATAGCCGCCAAAAGAAAGACATCACTGTCGTTCATGGCAGGAAGCACTGCGTCTCTTGGCCGTTCACTGAGAAGCCAGAGTGAAACGTGGATCAGAAGTGACTGTAATTGCACCGCGCTCACGTTTTAGGAACAGGCGGTCATGAACGTCTCCTTTGCTCGAGCTGAGCCGCTCTCGTCAGGTCCGTTCGTTTCGAGAAGGCGATCGGGTTGCCCTCCTCAATCCTGGCCCCGTAGGTGAAATGCTAAAAGGGCCTTTCATGTGATCCCGGGCCTATCTGATGGACGCGAGTCAGAGCCAAGGACGCTTCCTGCTCCGAAGTCAGCGCCACGAACAGAAGAGCTTCTTTGAACCCTCAAAGCCCTCTTATCCCGAGGCCCACGTTGCCAGGCGAGCTGCGGCCGTAAATTCCTCCGCTCGTGCTGCCGGGGTTACTCCGTAGCCCCCGCCCGCCGCAGAGGGCGACCGCGCGGGGATGGAAACTTGTCGGCCCTCATACCTTCCGCGCGCGGGATTTGGCCGGCGGCAGGTTCCGCCGTGCTCCGCTTTATTTTTGAACCGGGCGTCTCCCGTCTGTTAAGCCCTGGTCTGTAAATCTCTGCCGCGACGGAAAGGGACGCTGATTTCTCCCTTCTGCTGCCCGGTGGCGCTTTTCAGCTCGCAGACAGTTGGGCATTGTTCTGAACGCTTCTGAACTCGGCTGCGTTAAGCACCGTCTATTGAGGGTAGTTAGGGAGCTACACGATTGGATAATGGCACTGAATGAACCACAGACATTTCATTAGATGGCTTACACAGTACAATAATAGAAGAAGCTTCTTTTGGAGCTGTTGCACCTTCTCTGTTCAGACAAAGAGAAACAGAATACAGAGCCTAATTTATTCACCCCAAGTAATACTTGGCACGCAAGCTGACAAATGTGTCGGTTGCCCAAGGCAGGGGTTAACACTGTTTATACAGAATATAGTAATTAGTATGTGTGTACCATGCTGGTTGTCCTCGGGTGGCAGGCTTTGTGCTTTGCTATGTAATAATGCATTCTGTAATGAGCCCACAAGTCTGTGCCTGAATTGAGTTGTGTGCCACTTCCAACATTTCACCTCAGCTGTAACTTTAAACTCTCGCTTGTAATGCCACTCCCACGCACTTATCTATACATCTCCACAAGAATGTACAAACCACGTTTATACACTTTCGCTGCGGGGATCTAACACTGTATATTAAAACCGCAATCTCCCTAGGCCTGATTCCATCCATCTTCATCTTCACTTGAACACCAACACTCCCCTGGATTCTTTATGTTTATGCACTAATCCCTTAAAATTTAATGCACCTTTGAATCATGATTCCAGCTTCATAATGCAAGATCAGCACATCCGTCTGATAAGACTTCACCGTTACCTTTGGTCCTCCGGGGTTATTTTTTGCAGCTAATGACAAAGGGGGCCGGCGATGTGCGGTGCCTTCCCCAACATATGGCTTGAATTCTCATCCCAAGCAGCCATTAAGTGAAATGAGGGAATCATAAATTGCTGGTTATCTTTGGACGGACGCATTAGTGTCGGCTGGGAGAAAATGAGCAGTGGCGTGTAAAACATACCCCATCTATTATTCACCAAACAAACGCTGGCGCTTTCGGCTGATAACGCTTGGGCCGCGTCCCGGCCTTGTTAATAATGACAGCACGCTGTTAGCATTCATTTTTTTCCTCATGTGTTGCTGTCAGTAACCCATCAGATGCGTTAGCGGTAATTGCCAGCTTTTTGACGGGCGCGCAGCTAAAGGCTCTGTTCCTACCTGACGACTTGGAACGGGGAGCGCAAACAAGCCCTGGGCTACGATCCCTCGATTCCAGCTGATGCCTCTTAATTGCGGATTCGCTGAAATGTGGCACGAGCTTGTCGGGTTCTGTCAATGCGGCGTGTCGTGTGTGAAATCCGTGACGGCCATCTCTTCCCTCCAGGGTTCCCCTGTCAGAACCCTTTGGCTCGCCATCCCCGGCCCGGTCGAGCTGCTCACGACCCGGGCTTGCGGTACCAGGCCCAGAAATGCCAGGTAAGTGGCTCTTTCCCCCCGCTCTCGCATAGGCGAGCTCTCTCTTTGAAACGTTACACCCGCAGCTAAGCTAACGGCGCTGATGGCTCCAAGTCACGCACGGCTCTGGCCGACGAGGCGGCGTTTCCCAGCGCTGGCTTAATCCCGCTCGCCGTGGATGCGTTGCACTCAATTTGAGGCCCCATGGAAAAGGATTCTCATGAAAAACAACTGCTAATGCAGTTACAGAGCCGGGGGTGACCTCATCCCCGCGAGCGCCGTGCTCTGTGAATTATTATTTTATCATTTTTAATCAAGTGACTAATGCTCTCGCTAGGCCCCGTTGCTTAATGATGCCGCAGCAGCTAATGCGCTTGGCCCACTGGAGTCAACTACTGAACCCGGCTTGGGCTGGGATCTGATGGGGGAGATTATCAAACAGGACGTTTTCCTGCTCCGCCTCTGTCAGTGTGCGCTGAGCCCAGACAGTTTTTCGGCTCCAGGGCCGGGGGAGTTTGCTGCGTGTCTCTGTGTGAATAGTAAGATTACCCTTCTGTGTGCGCTTTCTTCTTCAGCGTGCGAAGCGTAGATTCTCTGTTTGTTTTTGTGAATGGATACCTATGATTCACCCAGTGTGTGTAAATTATTGCGTGTGCCTGTTTGAGCGTTTGTCGAGTGTAGGATACGTGTATGTGATTTCTGTGTGTTCGTCCTGTCATGGTGGCAGGCTGTTGGCAGCTGATGCTCGTCTCTCTGTCTCTCGAACCCTGGTTCTTTAGCGTCCCTCGTCTGCGCAGCCAGGCGCTGGCAGCGTTAAAGGGGTAAGCAACCATTTTGTCTGTGGAAACGCAATCACACCATCTCTTTTCTTTTCTCTTTCCTCCTGCTCTCAATCTCCACGCGTCTCATCACAGGTAAGGAAGCCAAAGTGGTGGTTAATCTCCAATCAGGAGAAATGAACTGATGGAAGTTCAGGCTTCAGTGAAACCTAGTACAAGTACACTTTTCTGACATACTGATTTAAAACAATAGATTTGATCTTCCATTTTTTTTCCTAAACCTAAACTCAATAAGCCCTTTGGATGCATGGCCATTTGGATGAACAAAGCTAGGTTTTGGACAGCGTGAAGCGGTTAAGAGATTCAGATGACATCATCGACAGGAAGATCAGCTGCAGCCTTTTTTGTCAGAGAGAGAGGCCGCTTTCCACCTATGCGGCGGAAGCTCATAACGCACCTGTGACAGCCCTGGTAACTGGCCCTGTCCGCGGGTCCCACCGCATCAGGCCGGAGACCTATGAATAACCCGTCTGTTATTCACAAGCTATGATTGGGACCACCATTTAGGATTATTATAAGGATTAAGAGTCATCAGTCTCTGGCTGCCATAATAGCCCTAAACCATTTAGACAAATTAAGCGTAATTCGCCTGTTATTTAGATGACAAAATCTATACGCGATGTGGTAGGGTTATGCCCTGTATCCTGGCTCCTGCTCAAACCAGCCTGCCAGAGTTGTCACTCATCCGTGCACGTATGTGGTGGGGGAGAGCTGGAATGCCAGCTTAAAGTAAAATGCACTATTTATTGAGCCGAGTCCCCCCACCCCCTCTTTTTTTAAGGAGCATTAAATGTTAGCTTCTTCTCATGGGAGGAATATTTCATGTTACTGAATATGGTAGCACCTCAGTTCTTTTGAACTGTAGGAGTTTTCCACTGGTGCAATCGAATGTTCCACCCACACCCACACTTGGGTGTGTGGTGGCCAGCGAGACTGTACTGCATGCTGAGTGATCTTTATTGCGACTAATTGTTATGACTAAGCTGTGGCATGTCTGGGTTCTCTGAATATAAAATTGGTGTTGTCCAGTCACAATTCCGCAGGTTTGATTGGTTAGTTTCATGCCTGCCTGTTTCGAAGGAGAAAGACTAATAAGGATGAATCTCATTCATTTTTGGTGTGGAACTAGAATTGAATGTCAGTCAGACCTGCGGATGAATTAGTAACTTATTGTAAGTATTTAAAGCTGCATTCGGTAACATTCTCAGCGGTTGCAACGCTGTGAAAAAGAGACACCCTCCCCACACACACACACACACACACACACACACACACACACAGCTTGTCATGACCGTACATCAATGTTTCTAGCTACAAGGAGTAGTGAGTGACATAATGTCAGCGCCAAGAGTCCAGGTGAAACAACAGAATCTTTACCATGATAATGCAATAAAACATTTTACATTTACTCAGTCAGTTCTGTAGCTAATGAAGTTATGGATTTACTATGTTCATTAGCTAGTCAAAAGTTATTTTCCATGATGGTTCGCAAAAGATAACGTTAGCAAAATTTTTATATATGTACATTGTTGAACCAGACTAACATCTACCTCTGCTAAGACTAACCTCTACTAACAAACAGTTACCTGATACACCAAGCCCAAATTCTACAGACGACTGCTGTCCAAATGCTCCTATTATAAAACGTTCAATGGAGTTCAATTGGGGCTATGATATACTCTGTGCAGACTGTGTTTAACTATTGTTGGTTAACGTTACAGTGGCTAATTATTATGTTTTTCAATTTAACGTCATCTCACGCTATTGTAATTGTATAATAGGCTGCTAAGTCAGTCAGTTATCTGGCAGAGCATGTGTTAGGGCAGCCTTAGCCCTGATACAGGACCCCATTACAGTCTGGCCATATAGACAATAACTGATTGTTGACTGACTACAACTGGCAAGCAGGGTTCTAGCTAACGTGATTTATCTGACAGGTAACGTTAGTTTACCTAACTAGCCTAGGTAAACTATGTAACTTCACCTACCACACAGATAACGCTGACAAACATTTCCTTCTTCCAACCTGCCAAATGAAGTAATGGTGCTGGATTTTTCTCACAGCAGCTCTTTCTAAGATTGCTACCAGTGAAACATGACCGTTCCCAGATATCTTTCTAAAGAAGTTACCAACTGCATCTTTAAACTTTCACATGTGCACCAATGGTGCGGCAGTGTAACCAGTGTGTACGTCACAATTGTCCTCAAGGGCCCACGACCCATTTCCGCTCATGATGCTGACACCAATGGACTGAAGGAGAAGCTAGGGGGGAGGAAAGGAGACAGCACTCTTGGCTTGACTTCAGAAGAGGTAATGCGCTACATTACGCTACGTTACATTACATTACAGTCACTTAGCAAGAATGTAAAAGTGCACCGTTAAGTTAAGCGAAGTAACCAACAATTAGTGTTGTAAACAAAAGTCAATGCCACAATATGGATAAACTATCTTTACACCGCTGTACCAATAACAGACTCCTGAAAGAAATCCAAAAAGAAAGTGAGTGGATAGCTAAAGAAGGTCGGCGGAGCCACAACGCAGGCTGAATAGATGGGTCTTCAGTTTGCGTTGGAAGACGGGCAGGGTTTCTGCTCTTCTGACTGCAGTGGTATGCTCATTCCACCACTGGGAGGCCAGAAGAGACGGGACCAGGAAGTGCTGGCATGTGGGTGTGAGGCACCCTAGGTTTTGAGGCCAAGGTTTTGAATTTGATGTGAGCCATTAGAGATAGCGTGAGGAGGGACAGGAGAAGGGAGGTGAAAAGGAGGTCATAGGTCAGGTGTGCGCAAGCGTGCTGGTTCAGCCGTATAGACGTATCTGATGCAGGGATACCAACAAGGAGGGAGTTGCAGTGCACCAGACAGGTAAATGACCAGAGCCTGATCTAAGAGCAGGGTTGAGTAGGTGATGAGGCAGGGGCAGATTCTCCGGATATTGTACAGGAGGAATCTGCATGCCCGACATACCATTGCAGTATTCTCAGAGAGCTACGGCTTGCTGTCCACCACTGCTCCAAGATTCCAAGCAGATGCTGAGGGCGACACTATGGTGCCGTCTAGGGTGAGTGAAAGGTCAAGCGGGGGAGGAGTTGGCTGGGAAGTACAGCATCTCAGCTTCATCCAAGTTACAGTAAGTTTTAGGCAGTGGTTTGCCTAAAGGTTGAGATTTATTGTAGGCCAGCCTAACTGCGATTGAAACCAGTCCGTTGAAGAGGAGGAAAGAGACAAAACGGTCTTTGGCCAGGAAATGATGAGACTGAGTTTTGGAGAGGACAGAACTAAAATTTGGTTTAGAGAGAATGGAAGCTAACCTGTTTTCATGATATATCCAGTAGTTCCCTGTGCCTGGTGAGGGCTATAGGTTTTAATTCAGCATAGGACACTGTGGTTGTTTCTTGATTTATCTGGGTTTCTGTATCTTATTTGGGAACTTTTTATATATGTATTTATTTATTTTATTTCCATTTATTTAAACATTTTTATGTTGAATTGTATCTTAAATTTTGGTGTGCACTAGCCTCCATTGTTTTACTTGTATTCTTCTTTTACATTGTTTCTTGTCGATTACATTTGCATTTGAATGGAAGGCAAATTGAACTGCATTTACTTGTATGAAAGGTGGTATATAAATATTCTGATTTACTGATTTGGTATGAAAACTCTCATATGCCCGAGTTGCTGCTGCCATTAAACTGCCGTGTTGTGTGACATTACATTCCACTCGTTTATCTCTCTTCTCAATGTATGTCCATATAAGCTGAAGGTGCTGATGCGTATAAAAGAAGAGCACGAAAGAAGAGGCGGGTTTGTTCGCATCTTCCCCACGGCACAGACCTGGGATCAGTATAGGTGAGTCTTCACCACGGCACAGACCTGGGATCAGTGCAGGAAAGTCTTCACCACGGCACAGACCTGGGGTCAGTACAGGTGAAGGTGCTCTCTATAGACTTGGTGTAAGTACAGGTAAGAACGCATGCCCTATTGACCTGGTAAATGGGATCAGTACCAGTGATGGGTTGCTGGTTGCTGGGGGCTAGGGCCCTCCTACTGAACTGACATAGGACATGACTGTCGGTGAGAGCTGTGTCATCCTATTTGCATGTGTGTTGGATAAATTGTAGGTCAGGGGCTGAGAATAGGATGCCTTTCTTACTCAGCACGTAGATGCCATAACGATGGATTTTGATTATGAGAACACTTGAGAAATTACGAGAGTGATTGTCGTCACTGAAGATATGCACGGAAAGCGATCAAAATCAGACCCATGCTGGAGCTTTCCAATCCTTGGCTGTATCCAGCGAAGGAGAGACTGCTGTTGTGTCATCCCAAATAGGCTCTGTCATCGCTGACTTCTGTTTGCACGACAGCAGCCTGGCTGCCTCCGAAACGATGGAAATATTTATCTTTGTTTGCTCGCGAGGGAGAAGAACCCTCAATGATTATGCAAGATTTGGTTGAGTACACCGGGGGGGAAATTGGCTTGCGTGCTAAATATTCCAGGGCACCGATGAGGGATTTGCTGCTTGATTGGCTTTATAGTTGTGTTTGTATATTGGGGATTTAGTTTCTTTGCGCGTTGCGCCATATTCTTGGAAAGACTAGGGAGGCATTACGACGGTCGTGACCAGGGCATCGCTGTAAAAGCAATCACGGCGTTTACGCTGCGAGCCGCGCGTCCCCCCCGGGATGGAGAGAATCTGACGGAGACGGCTGTAAACTCAACACGGCGTGCTGCGCTCATTGTCCTCGTGTCATCGCGTGACGCGCTCCTCTTTCCCGCAGCGGATACTTGGAGTACAAGACATCGATGAACTGCATGCTGGCCACCAGGCTTTTCCCAGAACGGTGAGCATTTTCACGGACCTCCGTAAGAACAACACTGGCCTCGTCCGGCGGGTTTTTCAGGAAAAGCGCGCTAATTAAAATGCACTTTGGGATTGAGTAACCGTGTGTAAGAAGCGTTAGTTTTAAGCGTGTAAACTTTTCCAGTGGGAGCAGACTGCCTATGTGGCAGCTGTTTGGACCTCTCAAACATTCCGATTACGGTGAAAACGTATCATAAAAACAGAGGATTCCGTGTCTCGTGAAAATGGAAACTCTGCTCCTGCAGTTGAGAACTCAGACAGAAAACATTAGCGTTTATGAGCCCGTTTATGCATCTCCCGCACCCTGCGTGTCAGCGTTACACACCGTGGTCTGGTCAGGGAAGACGGTTTCCACTTTGGCCCCTGGCACGTGGTTTTTCCCTCCTTTTTTTGCTCCGGATCTTTTATTTTATTTCACCTTTATTTCACCAGGCAAGTCATTAGGAACAAATTCTTATTTACAATGGCGGCCTGACAAGAGGCAAAAGCCACTTAAGGGAAGGGGAGGTGGGCTAGAAGATAAAAGCATGTTAAAAGCACAGAATACATCAGTAATAACAAACTAAACACATGCACATGAAAACACGGATCTCAGACCGGGGACAGTGGCTCCGGCTTGGAGACCACAGCGAGTGTTTTTTTCCCCCGTACGCCGTTATCGTTGCCGCGGCAGCCCTCCCTTGCGTGCAGAGCGGCGGCCCTGAAGGCTCTTTTTCTCTCTCTCTGCGCCGGGTTGCCCCTCAGGAGCGGGCTGAGCGGGAGCGTGCTGCTGCAGGTGGGGGCCCCGCGCCACGCAATCCAGTACGAGCGGAAACTGCCCTCCCTGGAGGCGCGCAAGCGGAGGCGACGCCACCTCGCCCAGCGCTCGGCCCCCGGAAAGAGGAGAGGAGGTAGGCCGAGGGAGGAGGAGGGAGGGGGAGGGGGGAGAGGAGAGGAGGGGAAGAGGGGAAGGGGGGAAGGGGGGAAGTCTTGGCCCTGCTGACTGAGTGCAGTTTCACAGCCAGGGTCTCTTTGGCTGAAGGAACCGACCGGATGTTTCTAGATAGTTTTATTTACTCTTCTGGTTCTAACTCTGCGGTCTTCAAAATCCCTGCTTTTATTTGAATGCGTTTGGGCCAGAAAGACACAAGTGTGAATGGCCCTGGTTAAGTTACCCTTTTTGTGACATTTAGTATTATATTGGGCCCGAAAAGTAATGTAAGCTTTGGTAACCTCAAAATCACTTCTATAACCCAGCCAGAGGACATAAGGCCCCCTCTCCGGAGAGTACTGATGATGAGGAAGCTGAGGAAGAAGAGGAAGAGGAGGATGAAGAGGAGAAGAGGAAAACTGCTCAGCCCCTGCCTGAAAAAAAGCAGTCCGACTCTCCCCCCGAGGCGCTCGACGAGCCCCACAAAGAGGCTGAGCAAAGTGACACCCAACACAGGCCTGCTACCCCACCTCAGCCCAAACCCAAAATCAACCTCCTGCAGATCCTGCAGCAGGGCTGGAATCTCAGGTCAGTGCCAGCCCCAGGCTTCTGCTCGTCCGCTAGGCCTCTCTGCCGGTCTCCAGCTTCTGCTGCAGTGCTGACGGGGGGAGGCTCGCTGTCCGTCAGCCAAAAGCCAGCATCAGGGTTGAATTTGGCCCCTTTTCCTACTCAAGTATTATTTATCCATCAGAGTTGTTTGCCTCTTGGAGAGTAGAGTGTCCTCTTGATGTAAACTTAATTTACCAAGTGCAGGAAATCAAAGTGGGTCTTTCTGGAGCCGGGGAATTCCGTTTGTTAGCATAAAATTCATTTTGGAGACATTGTCCCTAATTAGCATGTTAACTGCAGGAGTCAGGCTCTTCTCTCTGTTTTGTTTTGGATTTTTGGAAGAACTTGAAAGCCGTCCCACCAGCATGTGTTTTGCAACAAGCCTGTAAAAATACTTTTTTTTTTTTTTTTTACAGTGACATTAATGAATATTGCATGCTCCTGTCATAACTGTGACAAAGACACCAGTCTCCAATTGATTGTTTTAAAGTATGTCTGAAATTCTAATTGGGAGGGAGAAGTTATAATGGCAAGTCTGAGTTTGTAGAAATTCCGCTCTACTTTGCCAGAGTTGTGGAAGGACCTGGGCAATTAAAGCACAGTGTGTCATTGTTTGTCTTTGACAGCTTTTTCAAAACATTTTCCCTCTCTACATTGCACTAGTACTAGTAATTCCAGGTTCATTCAGGACATGAAAACAATCTTTCATACCTTCGCTGCCAAGGAGATGAGTCCCGTACTGTTACACCCCAGCTGAATTTGATTTGTACCTGAATGCGTTCCATCTTCACGCAGAATTCTCGATATGACAAACAGTGTGTGCGTCGCCAGCGAAGGTTACTTTTGAATGTCTGATATGAGCTGACTGACAGCCACAGTTCTTTATTTTCTGGTGGGAAGTGGAGGCTTTCCAGGGGAAATATTCCTTGCTGTGAAACCAGCCCCTAGGCACGGTTCCAGCGTGATGAAATAATGATTGTAATTTACTGGTGCAGCTAAATGGAGCCGCTATCATGATGTACTCCCTGTGAGATGTGTGCCCTGGACCACACCTGAAGCTCTCTCTGAAAGTCTTCTCTCTTATGGGATGGAGTGTATACCATTATATAGTAACTTTTTTTATAGTAACACGGCTGGTCCACTTTGACTGTTTCCTGCTACTTGTGTACATCTCTTTGACTCTCAGCCCTCATCTCTTCTCTTTTCCCCTCTTTTTATTGCCCCTCCTACTCTTTCTCTTTTCAAAATAATCCACCCTCTACCATACTTTTCTGGCCACTCTTGCTCCTTTTATTCTCTCATTTTCTTCCCCTCCTTCTCTCTCCCTCTCTTTTTCTCTCCCTTTCTTTTTCTCCCTCTGTCTCTCTCTACCTCTCATGCTTTCTCTCTCTCACTCCCTCCCTCTCTCTCTCTCTTTATCTCTCTCTACCTCTCATGCTTTTCTCTCTCTCTTTCCCACCTCCTCCCTTCCTCTCCCTCTCTCTCTTCCTCCCTCCCTCTCTTTCTCTCTCTACCTCATGCTTTTTCTCTCTCTTTCCCACCTCCTCCCTCCTCTCCCTCCCCCTGTCTCCTCCCCCCTTCTACCCTCTCTCTCTCCCTCCCTCTTTCTCTCTCTCCACCTCATGCTTTTTCTATCTCTTTCCACCTCCTCCCTCCCTTTCCCTCTCTCTCTCTCTCTCTCTCTCACTCCCTCTCCCTCTCTGTCTGCAGTAAAGTACAGGCGCGTATGGCCTTCTCCTCCTTCCTTCACCGAGTTCAGATGAGACTCTTGGCAGAGAGCAGAGGAAACGGCAGCTCAGCCTGGCCAGAGAAGGACGATGACCAAATGGTAACCACTTAAATCAAAGTGTTCTCAGGAACTATCGGATAGAGAAAACAGACCCCACTTTTAACTGTTATCTGCATCCTTCTGCAGTGTTCACAGTGTGTTACTCATGTGACCTGGGTTGAAACCACATAAAAACATATGAAGCTTTAAACATATGTGGATAGGGTTGTGGGAAAATTGTAAGAATACATTTTTGCATTGACACTTGTTTTTGTCGGAAATCATGTTCTGGTTACATTGGAATGACAAGCATTCGTTCTCTGCCTTACGGAGAGAACTGAATCATATCACGTCTTGGTGTGATATGATTATTATGGAAACCAAAATTTATTTCAGAAATGTTTAATTTGGAACTCATATTTGTTTGCAAATTGTGGGATATTTTTGCATTATATGTAGATGAGTTATGATTAAAGGGAACGCCCAATTACTGAACCTTCTGAGAACATAATTCAGCAGAAACCTACTAGCATTCTATGTCCCAAAGCAAGCCAAGATCAGAGATAATTCTTCAATTCTAATTTCTCACCTTGTGCCAGTTACTTTTGTATTTTCGATATACAAAAGTAACAGAAGTCAAACAGAAGTTAATTTTATTCCTTTTTTAGTGCAGCGGAGAAAAACTATGCGAGTGTGCAATAAAAAAAAAAGCTATAAATATAATACAGACTTAGTGGAAGTGGAAAAAAAGACTGAATTATTTCTCTCCTTAGTGCGAAAAAAAGGTATGTGCTCCTCAGCAGTCTGATTCAAAACGGATGGATGTGAAGGAGGTCTGGTTTGTAATGTAATTTTCTACAAAGGAATCTGAAACCTTTGGAAAGGAAAACTGAACCTTTATGAAGGAAATTTACTACCTTTTCTTTCACTTCTGTTGAACTGCACTAAACCACTCGCACGTGAGGTTGATTACACTCCTCTGATTTTGGAGTGCACTGCGGAGTAGCTAACGCCCGCTAGCTTCACTGTCCAAAGTAAGTGAAAGTTTCAGTAGAAGTGTTTTGATTGTGAAGCCCATAAAGGACAACAAAGGTAATTTGAGCGTGGCGGTGACCTCTGGCTCGTTGCCTGGGGCGACGAGGTTGTCCTGTGGAGTGCCAGTTGAAGCGGCATCCCAGAATCCTTTGCCCTCCCGCCCTCAGGAGCTGGTGATCCGCTTCCTGAAGCGTGCCGCCGGCAACCTGCGGCAGGACCTGAGGATGGTGCTGCCCAGTCGGCGGCTGCCGCTGCCGGACCGGCGGCGCATCTTGTCCCACCAGCTGGGGGAGTTCCTCCACTGCTACAACAAGGTGCCGAGCGCTCATGCCCTGTGTGCTTTTCCCCTGCCTTTAACTCGTCCGCTGTAATATTACAGCGCTCCTACATGAGACCATAGGGGTAACTTGCTAAATGTAAGTGTCTGTAGTCATACATGAACAATAAGAACTTTCCAACCATTAAAACAGCACATCTCCATTGATGCATGATTCATGGTCAATAATGTAATCTGAACCAACCGCCACATTTTGTATTTATTCATTATTTTGCCTTCATAGCTGTTAAGCCACGCTTTTCTGGCCTGGTTTGAACATTAATTTAATATGTTGTCACTTGTAGATACAAACGAACATCAGCCAACTGCAAAGGAAATGTAGCTAGCATAAGCTTATAGCATTGGATTGTCTTCTGGGCTCACTGCTGTCTCTTACATCAAGCTAAGCTGGGTTAGGAGCTGGGTGGCGCCTCAGTTTGGTGCCTTTCCTGCACTTCTTCAGAGCCTTCTTACGTGGTCCGTGGAAGCGTCCAGCTGGACCAGGCTTGGCTGGAGAACAACCTCCGCTTCTTTCAACTTGTTCCTCCCCTCCCAGGAGACGGAGCAGATGGTCAAGAAAATGGAAGAGCTCAAAGACGAGGAGCACTGCGTTGACCCAGATATTTTTCAGCAGTTTGTCGCTGAGGCCAGGTTAGTGCGCCAGGCTCCTCCCTCGCCGTGTGAATGTACACGGTACCGGTGATCCAGACTTGACTTAGGCCATCGAGCGGCGGCCGTCGCTTAACTGTAGATGACGTAGCTAACCGAAAGCGAAACTGTCACGTGATAGTTGTGTCCTCCGCTCTTTGCTCAGCGAAAGCGATCTGGAGGAAGTCCTGACATTCTACACGCAGAAAAACAAATCTGCCAGCGTCTTCCTGGGAACAGCGAGCCGAAGGCCCAAGGCCAGTAACGGCTGCACGAGCTCGGGTGAATCAGCACAGTCCCAGAGCCAGAGGGGTGAGTGTGTCAGTCCCGGACAGTCAGGCCCTGCTTCCCTCAGCCAAAATCAGTCAGTCGTGTTGTTCCCCCCCCCCCTTGCTGTTTTATTTCTAGCCCACTGCATTAAGAGAATAGTTAACGCTAGTTTTAATTGCCCATGAAGCGCTTTACAGCCGAAGTAAGTTCTCGGGAAATTTCGGTCGCAAAAAATAATAGAAAAACACACGGGGTTTGTTTGTTTGTGCACGTGACTGCTTTCCAGTCTTTATTCTTCCTCCTCCTTTCCCGCTAGCGGGCTCGTTTTTTTTTTTAACGTTTCTGGCTGGAGCAGTTCAGGCGTGTCCCCTCTCCTCCGTTCCAGCTCCCCCCCCCCCCACCCCCCCTCAAACGAACACGAGCCCGAGCTGCTGCTGCGCGCGGCGATGCAGCCGTGGGTTTACCGGGTCGGGCTCCGGACCTTTCACCATCCCGCCTCGCGTTCCTGCGCCGCTGGTGCGATCTCGCCCCGCCGTCTTTGTTTATTCGCCGCCGTTGTGAAAACATTGTGCTTCTGCGGTCGCACGACCCCGTCCCTGCTGCAGCAGGCCAGGCGCTGGTGCCACGCACGGCCCATGTGAGTTTTATTAGTTCCACCAGACTGCAGGATTTCACCTTCGGTATAAATCTGCTCCGCGATTCGCCTTTTTCGGACTTGAAAGCCGTCCAGTAGCGAGTTTTGCTTTTATTTTTCCACAGCCTGTTCCGAAGTAGCAGAGGCCTCTGAGCAGTTCAGATGCACGTGTTGCTCTTTTTTTTTTGGTGTGGGATTAGTTGAAGCTTCCAGCACGGTGAAGAACATTTGTAGTTTACTGCTCGAGTCTGTGACTGAATAGGGATTTCCTGAGGCAACCATATGTATAATCCCGATTTTACCGGTCGCTAGTCTTTGAGTTCACATCACAGTGTGGTGTTTCCATGTGATTTCCTTCTGGAATTTGTTACATTAAGTAGATGGTACAAATGTTGTTTTCTTTCATGCTATTGTGTTCAGGAATGTTTAGAGAGCACTGTCAGAGCTGTACTACTTTGTGACAGTTTAACATTTGCTATATTAACATTCAGATGTAGGGGGGTGGGGTGGGGTGGGGGCATTTGATGTTAAAATACAGAAAACATGACTGATTCATACGCACAACTGAATTTGTAAAGAATTGGATCTCAGTTGCAGATAGATTTCGCAAGTAACAAATGTTTGTGGGAAGGAGTGTGAATTATACTCAAAAACTACAAATTTGAAATTTAAAGCAGCTTGTGTGTTAAAGTTTTTATCTGCTACCTTTAGTTTTCCTGTAGTTCTACAAATTGGCATATTTAAAATCTTGATATGGGTTTATGCTTTGGATGGCATTGTGGTGTTGTGAATAAGGACCTGAGCTTGGCACCTGAAGACTAGTTTTGTTCCCCAGGTGACAGATTGCTATTGTACACAGCCCTGGTTGTAGCCATTACATTACATTACATTTATTTGGCAGACGCTTTTATCCAAAGCGACGTACAATAAGTGCATACCGAAGGTCATTGGAACAACTACAAAACACAGGTCCGATAAGGTACAATACTCATTATGTAACAGTTATTCATAGCCATGAACACATTAAGTCCAGTTCACACAACCCACTTTGGTACTTTAGAGAGGCAATCAAACCTTGGCCTGCAGTATTTCTGTAAACAGTGCTATTTCAGAGTAGCCTTTTTCTTTGATCTTACAGTAGGCCGTAGGTCTATTGTGCAACCTGTCTACCAGAGTAAGCATTAGCCATATTAATCTGGAGGTGAAATGAGAATATTCACTATGAGGCACTCTGATTTTAGCAGTCGCACTTAAAAGTACAAACTTTTGTTTCGTTCTACGAACCTGACGCTTTGATGGCAAAGACCAGGATGAGTGGATCATGAAAAACATTCGTACAGTCATCCATATTATGATTCAGGCTACATGAGTTGAGGCAAACTGATACAGTGTTAAAGGACAGCAATTAAATACATTTTATTAATAACATCTTCAATAAGCGCAAAATGTCAAAAGAAATCATTTCTTGAGCAAAACTATGATATAATGTATATTTGTGATGATATTCCTGAGGAACAAAGATGGTTGCATAATAATCTGTACGTAAAAACATCCCTCACTTTTGGGATTTGCTTCCTAAGATATTGGTGTGTGTCTCTCTTTACCGCTCGCTGGTGTTTTGAGCTCTCAGCATCGGCTTCCAGGCAGCTGCTGCCTGTAAGGCACGTCCCCCCGCCCTCCAAGAGCATGATCCAATCACTGCATACACCACCCATATTTTCTTAAAGAAAGAATGTACCAAAACAACCCAATTCTAATTCTTTGCGAATTTATGTGAGCCAAGTAAGGCTAAGTTTGGCTACTTACCTCCAAGCAGTGAGGGCAGCAGAAAAGGGATAGAACTAGCCCTGGTTGTATTTGAGAAAGATGCGAGTTGCGTAGGGTGTGTTTCTGGCTATATATTTGTCCTTTATATGGGTATTATAAATAATAATGGAATTCCCAGACATCACATAACCCCCCCCCCCTCATATTTACAGTTGTATTATGTCACTGCTGGTCTTCGTATCTGCTTTGCGTCTCTCTGATTGGTGGCAGCAGTGGGGTTTCCTGGATGGATGGATGGGCGATGCATTTGACGTGGAGGTGAAACGAGCAGCGGCCAGTTCTCCTCCCGCCGGTTCTCGCGCGCGGCCGCGTCCCGCCCGGATCCGCGGGCCCACGCCCCGGCCCCAGGGCGCGCAGCCTGGGCTACTCCCCCCACACCCCCCCACCCCCCCCCCTTGTCAGCCTTCAAACGAATGGCAGCTCGGCCGGGAGACGCGGCCAGCAACATCTGTTATTATTACCGGTCCTGTTAAACAGGGTGACCTAGAGCTGTTTTTAAGCTTTCCTGCTGTGGGAGCCCGAGCGATGATGAAACCGGGGTTGCGTGGAAGGTGTGCTCGAAACGAAAGCCCCCCCCTTTCCCCTTCTGAGGAAACGTCCTTGTGTTTTTGATTTCCGGAATGGGGTGGGGACCTGTTTGGAACTGACTTTGTCTTCTTAAGCTTTCCCAATTTAAACAGGGGGAGGAGGGTGTGGGGTGGGGGGTGTGGGGTTGGGGGGGGGGGGCTAATTTTGTGCGTAAGAGCTCTGGAATTACTGACACTTGCGATAACAGTGGACTTGACTGTCTTATCTTCTACACTGAACAGCTGTCTCCGCGGCCGAAGAGGAGTCCGGTCCCTGTGAGCCGTTGCCGCGCGGCGTCGGACCCTCCGCACCCCAGCCGCCGGTCCCCGCCTCCCAGCCCGCCACCGTTCACCCCCCAGCTTTGGACTGTGCCCACATCCACCTGCAGCACTGTTCCCCCCCGCCCCAGCCCAAATCCCAGCCAAAGTGCCTGGGCCCGCCCCTAGTCCCCCTGCCGCCGCATCCCCCGCCCCAGACCACAGCTCCTGCTCTGCCGAGGCCACGCCCCCAGCCCCGCCCCCAGATTCATCTCAAGCCCCGCCCCTTGCGCCACCTCATGCTCCCGGGCCCGCCTCGCTTCCTCGTGCCACCTGGGCCACCGCCTGCCACGGCTCTGCACCGTTGGGCCACGCCCCGCAGGAGCCCCCGCAGCGGGGGCGGCCCTGCGCTCAGACCCCGCCCACCTCTGTCCCGGCTACGCTCGTCCCCAGCACCGCGCAGATCTACAGTCAGAAGCTCTCCCGGCCCATCTCAGCGCGACAAGGTAACGTCACTGGTCCCGGCGCATGGCCTTTCAGCGCTCTTCGCTAACATCGCTAATGTTTTTGTTTTTTTTCCATGGAGCACATATGCTCCCAAGATGAACAATTTAGGAGCACACTAATGCATTCCAAATTGTAGATCTACTCCTAAATTCATTTTCCAGTTAGCACTTTTCAGGAGCAAATGCTCCTAAAATGGAAGCGCTGTAGAGCCCTGTCCTCGGTGGTATCCCAGGCTTTAACCTGCTGTGGGCTAGTGGGTATAAACCAACACAATGAGTTTCGATGCCAAGGGAAGTTTATTTGCTGAGGTGCTCGTGACCGCGTGCGTTAGCTTGCTTCTCGTATTCGGCGCGAACGCTTCCGTTCGATGGCTTCCTCTCACACAACCTGTCACGGGTCTGACCGCCCTGCGGCATGTGCAGCAGACTGCGAGCATGTGGAACGCGTGGAACACTTGCATGCTTCGTTACGCTGCAGGCGCAGTCACCGCGGGCCTCTGACAGCCACATCATGTAAGATGACGTATGTAAGCCGCCGCCAGGTGCGGGAATCGCACTCTTTCCCTTTTTACCGTGAGCGCTTTTGCAGGCCTGACGATAGATTTATTTCTGTAGTCGCCTTTTCCGAGAGTGGGCACTTGTAAAACCTAATACGGATCTACGAGCGCTATGCGTTACGCAGTGGATCTAAGATTGCAGTGGCGAGTGTGTTTCTGCCTGTTCGCTGCCTGGTTAAGCCAGAAATTATGTGAATTTTTCTTTTATAATTCGGCCTGATATCACATCATTGTTTCATTATGTTCCCCGTTATTTTCTTTTTTCCCTCAATGATTTAATGGGCTCTGAATGCCGCGATTTGATTGGTTCCAGAAGTAGGCAGCATTCTCTTATCATTCCATGTAGTATCTTACCTAAAGTAGCCCAATTAGCCAGCAGGTCACAGTAGCCGTTTTATCCTGTTTCCTACAGTATATTACAGATTTTCTTCCACTTCAGGATTAGTCGGTAGCTATCATTGTGAATTTGATCTTAATTGCCCTGAAGATGCAGAACATGAAAAATGGAGACTATTACAGAAACGGATCTGATTTTGCAATCAGGTAATGTAAATATATGGGGATTCTTATCTTCCGTGTTTAAAAGTATGTATATTTTTTCTTACTGCTGTTGGTCTGTTTCTGCAGAGAGAGAGAAAACGTTTGCATTCGGTCGTGATTAAATGAGCCCCAGCCTAAGGCCTCGGCCTGTGTAATCAAGACCTCATGCGAGTATTTCTCCACAGCGACCTCCCAGCGGGTAAATGGCGCACATTTATTTCGCGGGCGCAGATTACCGCTAATCCCTTTCGATTAAGCAACGCCGTCTGTTGAATTCCTCTTGCCCATCTTTGACTGAGGGCCAGCGAGCAGGAACTGAACGCGCTGAGGTGCTCCGCTGGTTTGCGTTAATGAGTGTCAAAAGCACTGGCGCCTCTGTGCTCCGCGGGACCACAAAAGACAGTGAGTCATCAGCACAGGAACAGAGTCCCCGCTCCAGCGGTTCTCCCTGCGGACACACTCACGGCATAGCTGGGTCCAGTGTTGCCAGATTGGGCAGATTCCCACCCAATTTGGGTACTTTTTTAATGTTATTGTGCGGGGGGTAAATGGCTTTGGGTGGGGGGGGGGTTGACCGTTGTCAAATCTGGCAACACTGCCCGTGTGCCCCCTGCAGCCTCCCGGAAGCCCAGCCCCAGCAGGTCCAGGCCCAGCTCGGCGGGGCTGTCCAAGGACGCGGACGCGCTCCTGCCCCAGAGCGGCTCCGACCAGCAGGCCATCGTCACCGCCCTTAAGAAGCTGGCGGAGAAGCAGGCCGCCCGCCAGTACTCCGCCTCCAGCCACATCAGCCTCCTCACGCAGCACGTGAGTACTTCCTGTTAGACGCGTCAATCACCCATTCTGACCTATCGCGCTTGCTTTAATGATATCACCTGACCGACAGTGAGAGACATGTGGTCCTGATTTGTGTCGTACCTGGGTTTGTCTCGCTCCTTTACGTATGTTGATGCTTCTTGAAGACATTGGGTGGTGGGGGTGGGGGGTTTGTGAGTTTGTGTGTGCGTGTGTGTGTGTGTTAGTTGGGGGGCACCCTATTGATATTGTTGTTAGGTGGATTTTGTGGACGGCAGGGTGTGCAAGCACTATCCTACAGTACCCTAAAATAAAATGCATTTCTTCTACAATTAGGGTTTTGTGCAACAGAGGTAGCCACTCTTGGCAAATAAATTTGGTTTATTGCTTTTTTACATGTTTGTAAAAGTTTTTAAAAATTTTTTTTTATGGTTGGCCATTTTATTCTTCGTGAAGTAATGACTTTAAAGCTAGCTAAAATTTTTCCATCATACTTGAAGAAAAAATATCCATGGCACATAGATGAGGTGTACAAATTGTTAGTCCAACTGGCTAATTGATGTGGTTGATTCATGGCCTGTTCAGATTTCATGGAACCTACAGTTGCTGTCCAGTACCAGGGTTCTGAAAGGCTGCAAAGACATTGGGGCATTGAGGCATATAATTAGCATGCATCACACTGCGGTATTGCAAAAACAATTGCAATTCTTGAAATTAAATAATTAATATAAAAGGAAACCCAGCTTTGTAAGTATTAACCTTTCCATTGCAGTCTAGTCTTTAATCACTTGCATTGTTCAAGCTTTCTTAGAAGTAATATTGCCTTGGTTTCCTTCAGGGGGTATGATCTGTAGGGAGCGCCTCTGAGATTGGGGCGGTGGGGGTGTGGGGTCGGCCCACCCACCTAAGGCTACGGTAGAAGAAACACTTTTAAGTGGGGGTGTACATGATGTCATCACGCCTCCCCAAGTTCCTCCCGTGACTACGAAGTCGGGAGGGAGGAATGACTCCAGAATAACCTGGATTGTGTGTCGGTTTCCCCAGTTCAAAAGAGATTCGTTGGCAGGCTGTGGATGGTCAGGATTAAAACCATCAATAACAAGCAGCTGGCTGAGGAAATTTGAATTTCATATTTGCAAGCTGTCATTAAAGCTAAATCCTCGGTGGGTTGCTCAGATCTGTCTTCGCAGGTTTGGCACCCTCAGTAGCCATTCGCTAAGTGTTACCCTCGCCTGTGACACCATGCTGTATGGGTGGGCCATATGGCCTGGAATACCAGAAACATGATGTCTCTAGGCCCTTGGGGTGAGAGAGATATAACTTGCCGTATTGTTAGTTTCATATCTCTTGCTTACTTGCCGCAGTTTGATTCAGATGTCAGGCGTGATGTAAAACAGGCAATTTAAAGAAACAGCCTCCGGTGTTGCATCATCCCAGCCTGGTTATAACAGCACAAAGGAAGAGAGCTCATGTGCAATAGCAAACCAGTAGTGTGAGGTCAAGAAAACCCAAAGCAGAAAGCATTAGTATTTTCTGTGCTTTCCTGATCTTTCGATCTATCAATCGACTTTATTTATAAAGCACAGTTCATGCAAAAGATGCAATTCAAAGTGCTTAACATAAAATAAAATAAAATACAGGACATGAAATAAGTTTAAATGCATATTAGAAGGACCTAAACACAAGAAACGCCATAAAAAACACAACGGAAGAGAAGTGGATAAATAAAATCGGAATAAATAGGATGATTACTTACAAGGAATGAGACCTGGGTCAAATACGTATTTGTTTTGGATTAAAATACTTTTCTACGCTTTACTGATCTTGTCTGGTGTATTGGAACCAATGAAATACTCTCAAAAAGTGCAAACCCCGCCTTTTGGTCATATTGGCGGGCTCAGTTACACCAGGCGAGATCAATAGAGCACAGAAAAGTATTTCAATACGAAACAAATACGTATCTGACCTAGGTCTGAAAGGGACCAAAGATTTTTCTCAAAAATGTCCGCATTCTCTGCAGTCCTCTGGGCCTCTGGCAGGCGGTTCCAAAGGCTGGAGCCGTAATGGCTGAAGGGAGGCCTTTCCGTGAGCCCTTCCCTTCCCAGTTTTGGAACGGCCAGTCGTATGCACATCACCGCTCCTCGCTAGCGACAGTTTTTCTTTATTTTGTCATTTTGGAACGCAGAGTCACCGTGGTAGGCCTGTTTCACTGCTGCCATGCCCCCTGTCAGTTTGGTAGTGTAGAGACCAGCTTTCATCCTCCAAAGCTGTTGCTTATTTTCACTTCGCGGTCCACCAGCATGGGGAGAAAGGCAGCACATCTTGGGCAGATTCCCAGTTGATGGAAAGAGACACTGTTGTGCAATGAGAATGGGAATTCGCTGATGACAGAAATGGTCCCTCCCCGGGTGACACTACGGCCAGTTATGCATACATTTACTTCCCAGCGCTGCAGCTGGAACAGAAAACTTATTGCCATCAAGGGCAAGATGGATGGAGCCAAATGCTGGCAAGTAATTTTGGAGAACCTGTTTTTCAGTCCACAAGGGATCTACCTTTAGGGCAAAAATTAATGTTCCTACAGGACAATCACCCAAAGCACTTGGCAAAAGCTACAAAGGAATGGCTTACACACAAGAGGGGCAGTATTCTAGAATGGCCCAGCTCAAGCCCAGACTTAAATCCCACGGCTAATTTGTGGTATGAGCTGAAAATTGCTGTCCAGCGACACTCTCCGTCTAACTTGGCAGAGTTGGAGCCAATTTGCATGGAGGAATGGGCAAAAATTCCCAAATCTACTTGCACAAAGCTCATGCCGACAAACCTGAGAAGTCTGAGAGCTATAATTGCTACCAAGGTCTCTGCCAAGCGTTGACTTTGAATACTTTTGTGAATGAGAAATGTAAGTGTTTAAGTTATGGAAAAAATTGTTATTGAATCAAAATGTGCATGATAAATGTCTTGGAATTTTTGTGCTGGTGAAGGAGAAATCGTATTCCAGTGCATTGCAATTTTAAGATGTTGATCTTAAGTTCAAAGAGAGTAAATACTTTCTTAAGGAGCTGTGTATGTGCACTTATCTGTGATTGGGTCAGAGCTCCTAGACTAGGCTTTTAGATTCTACATGTAGGATTTTAGCAGATGGGCTTTATAATGTTCCCTATTATGCTGCAGATGGACTTTGTCATCTCCCCTATTACCCCATTATGTTGCTGAATCGGGGCCCAACAACAGTCTCAATGGGAGTCATCAGCTTGGTGTACTCTCCTTCCAGCCCACGCTGATTCAGCCTCCTGTCAGGTCGCCTCCCAAGGTGGTCCTGGGCTCGGCTAACGGGGTTTGGTGCAATAAAAAGGCCCGACCGCGCTCCCGCGAAACAATGGCGCTTATCTCTCCCTCTTTCATCTCCGTCGGAGTCCGTCCCCTATTACCGCGCGTCTGCGGGAGAGCGGAGGACGCTGGGAGCTTTGCTGCGGCGACGGCGGCGGGGCGGCGCACCGGTGTTCCAGCGGCGGGATTAGCCGCGGCGACAGAGCGGGCGAGCTCTTTCTGAAGCGGGCGCGTGACTCAGAGGGCTCCGGCGGGGCGATTCGTTGAGGCACTAGAAACCCCCCAGCAGCTGAAAGAGGAGCCCTGCGCTGGCGTGTCAGCCGTGGCGGTCGGCGGGTGTTGGGGGGGGGGGGGCTGAAGGTGAAGCTCCGTGTGCGGTCTCATTATCAGACGCCCTGCAGGGGAGTGCTTTGTGTTGATATTTAACAGGCAGTGAGGTTTTTTTGCGGTAATTGATGCTTATAAATGAAAGAATGTAGTGAATTGGCACAGCGAGGGGGAGTGAGAAGCTTGTTTGCACTCTTTCCTCCTCCCCCCCTCCTCTCCCTGTGTAAAAGAGAGCTCTCTCCTGACATTCGCTATTTGCTGTGGGAAGCCCACTGGCCTCCCACCACCCCTCTCTCTCCCTTTGCCCCTCCCGCCTCTTTTTTTTTTTTTTTTGAGCCTTTGGATGGCACTGGACCACACAGACTGAGAGTTTTTATGATTTCCTCTGTACAGTGCAGTATTCTGTTACACACTGAAAGGTGTTTGCTGTAATTCCCACGGACGATTGATTCAAGCCGTGTCGTTTCTTTGCAAACGTTTGCGTTTTGTGTAAATACCAGGGGAGATTTAGATGTTTGACCTTTTTTTTGCTGTTTGTATTGGATCCAGATTGAAAGTGCTTGGATCGAGTATCGAACCCCATTTAATGCTGTGTATCAGGAGCGTGACTGCTGCTGACCTCACTGCGGCTCACGAGATCGCATTTCTCTCGAGTAATGCACACGTCCAGGTTTAGGGGACGTTTTGACCGTTGCATGTTTTGCCGGCAGATTAATTGCATGAAAACAAAACATTATTTTTGCCGGTTGGGTCCAGTTGGCATTACGAGGCTTCGCGAGGCTTCGAGAATCGCTGCGCCGAACCTCAGCTGAACGCCGAACCTCAGCCTGGAGTAAAGGCGGGATTGCGTCGTCCGCTTTGATCCGGCTTGTTACCGACGCGACCTTCTCTGAACGCTGCGAATCAGACGCGCTCCTCCGGTGGCGGTGGGGGGGGGGGTGGGGGGAGCGGAAAGGGCTCAGACGACGCTGGGAGCTCCTCCGCCCCCCGTTATCTCTGCCAGCCAGGCAGCGCGGGGGGGCGTGGGGGGGTTATTACGCCTCGTTTCGATTCGCGCCATTTGTTTGACCGCCATCTCAGCCCATGCGGAAAATGAAGCCGTATCGTTTTTCCTTCTTTTTTTCTTTTTTTTTCACGGCCCTGACCGGCGCGTAAGCGCAAATCATCAGATGCAATCCCTTAACGAAGGTCATTTACACCCCCTCGCCCCGGCCAGGGCATCACATCGTGGGCCCGTCTGAGGGAGACGAAGAGCGGACCGTCACCGCTCAGCGTCGCCCGGGGTTCTGAAGTTATGTGGGGAATGCAGGTCGTAATAACGCTACTGGTGCATTCTGATCTCTGCTGATGGGCCAGTCAGGCCAACCCGAGTGAGAGAATTTTGTCACTCTCTAATTACCACCTAGGTAAAAGCAGTGGAAGGACTTGAAAACCATTGTCTAATATGATGCATCATTAGACAGCATGAAGGGCAGTTCTCATTTTAAATTTGTTGTATGTAACGTGGCTAATATTGTAACTGTGTTTATTATGTTCATTCCACATTGCATTGAGCAAAGTCAGTGAAAAGGAATTTCAAACATGCTCTGACCCTTTCTTGCTCCCATTTTTGGATTTCTAAAAATACATGCTAGCCCAACGTCACAGCACCAGAATTGTCCCAGCGGTTGAAAAGAAACCGACTTTGATATCTGTTCACGGTTTATTTTGTGGATTCTCTGCAAATATGCGTGGGGATTAAAAATACACTCCGGATGCGTGCCCGAGAAGCTTTCCAGTCTTGCTGTGTTCTGTCAGTTCTTGTATTAATTTGAACACCTGTCTCTCAGGAATGTGTGACATTTCCCTTTTTACAACATGACAACCAGCCAAACCGTTCGTTCACCTGCCCAGAACGAGGCGCAAGACCTTGAGAAAATAAACCAAACTGTCACTTCTGAATGGGCTGGGGGAAATGTTTTCAGGCTCCTAAATAATTGGTGTGTGCATAGCAAACGCTGTGTGTTTGCAAGGTGGAAACCCTCAACTGCAAAAATAAATGAATAATCACCCTACCCTTTCCCCTTCGTTTTTCTTTTGTCTCTTCTCTAACACATTTTTCTCCATCCCACTGTTTGCTTTTGGACATTGAAGTTTTGAGAGGGAAAAGACAGAAGAAACAAAACTGTTGTATTTAATTACATCCTGCTCTCAGCCCAAAGCGAGCCATGAAATTATTCATTTCCGCCGAATTCCGTTTTAATAAGAGCTCCCAGGGTAGCATGTTTTCAGCGGAACTGCTCGACCGCAGGCCCCGTTGTGTCCAGTGGTGCATTTTTTGGGTGGCGCACAAGGGGAAAGGGGGGGGATGGGATACGTAGGACAGCGCTCGGCTGCTAATTGCCCGACTTCCGGTTGTAAACACATTGGACTGGTGAGTAACGGTCGCTGTCTGTCCTGGAGGGAAGGACCACCTTGATGCGGAGACGAGTGGAGCCAGGCTCCGCAGAGCGTGTGTACATTTCACCAATTCCGATAAATCAGCGCGTAGCGTCCAAACTGAATGCTTCTTTAGCTGTAGTCTCTGTGTGAATTAGGGTGGGATCTTGTGGCCTGAGGTTAAGTGTGCTGGTCATAACAGTGGCCCATTTCTGAATGTAGCCTAATGGATCCCTTTGGAGTGGTGCTGCAGTAATCGAGCTCATTCTGTAATACAAGACTAAATATTGCTTTTTTTGTATTGTATTTGTAGGCCCATCCCACCTCTGCAGCTTTCATTACTAAAATGGGGTGGTGCAGCTAAACATGCTTGTCCTCCATGTGTGCTGCTGAAACAGGCAGGCTGCTAGGCGCCTGAGCATCCAGTCACTGTTATACGATGAGGAGAGGAGAGTAGACTGCCAATTGAAACCCTTTCTGTGCTATAGAAGGGAACTTTGCTGTTTTTTTACCTTTTACTCAGAATATATTGCCTTTGACTTGGTTTATATTTCTGTCTGTCAATATGCATGACATGATTTCATAAAGAAGACTTTTTTGTGCATTTGCTTTAACTTATGAAAAAGTATCATAGTACATTTAAGCTATGTATATACTTAAAGGGAAGGTTCATTTTCTGCCTTTTAAAAAAATATATCTCTTCAGTTTTGGTACGTGTTTTTTATTGGCCCAGACAGTTTTTGTGTACAATTGAAGGGTTTTTTAAATATTTACGGACATTTCTGATAACCTGCATACTTTATGGAATTGGGGCATTCAGAGGTTGGTTCAAAGCAAGAAAATATACCTTAGGGAAACTCTAAAACAACGTGTGCAGAAATGTATTCCCTCAGAGGTTTCGCGTGTCTGTTTTCTGGTTGGAACAGCTTCCTATGACACACGCAGCCTGGGACTGCTGCGCTCGGGGGAAATCGTGGCGAGGCATTCTGTGTCATAATTATACACAGGTCCTTAGGAGAGGAGCGCTTGTGCTGCTCGAGAATTGAGATGGCAAGAAGTGCTGTCATGATTCAAAAATTCTTATATTTATTATTTCGGATAAACAGAAAAAGAATCTGTTCTTATTTTCAGAATCAGGAAACGTTATATCACTGTACAAGCTGCTTTGGAGTTTCTTGAAGTGTATTTTCTTGCTTTAGATCACGAATCCCCTGAATGCCACTCTGCCAGCCGTAGCAAGTCGGCTGGTTGTCAGAAACTCCTAGAAGTGTCTGCAGTATCCTGCATTGCACATAAAAACTGCCTTGGCGAATCAATAGCATACACTAAAACTTGAATAAAATTTTAAAACCCCAGAAAGTGAGCTATCCCGTTAACCATGTAGCATCTTAGATTGATTATAGAATTGGCACTCTCGTCTCCAACAGTTTACAGCCTGACCAACTGGGGCTTTGCTGTGTTTGAGTTTGAAAGATTGCTACGTTATTTTGCTGACTAACCATTTATTCTGTCACTTAGTAAATGATTGTAGTCATAAATGTTTACGACACCATTTCAATATTCAGCGGTTTTGAGCCAGTTTGCATTGTGGCAGTAAGTTTGTATATTCATAAGCAATTTGGGGAAACTACAGTCATTTTACAAGCAAGGTCAACAAAGTGAGATGGTGTCACATCTCAGAAATACTTGTGAACACTGGAATGCATGACACTACTGCTGTATTTGGGAAGAAACTGCTTCTCCAAAATGGATGCTTTGTGAGGAATGTGACAGACTTGAAGCTTAATTTATCTGTTTTTTATTTTTTTTTACCACGTATTGTTTCAATAGCGTTTTGTGGTTTTATTAACAAAACATATGTGTTTGCCCGTGCAGCTGACCAACCTGAACCTGGCCAATGGGGCGTTCAGTAGAGCTGGTTTCACACTCAACCCATCGGTCCGTCATGGGACGCTGACCCACGGACCAGTCCGAGCTGTGCGCGCCGAAACCAGCCCCATGAGGTAAGTCCGGCCAATCCCAGCAGCCCAAATGCGGCTTGCACATGGAATGCTGGGTCTTTGCATGGTACACGCATTACATTCATTGGACAAAAGAGTCCTGCTCCCTCCATTAGTAAAATTCCTTCACGCCAATGCATCATACGGATTGCGCACACCTGTGAAAGTTTTCTTTTTTTTAAGAACATTAAATCAAGTCAATATTACCATGCGACTGGTATTTAGAATACAGTTTTCATTGACTGATAACCTCTGACAAATATATTACAGCAAAACTGTTTAAATTACTTGACATGTAAATCAGGAGCCGGGTTGGTACGGAGAGATTGATGCTCGGGATGAACTGGTTCAGTGGGCCTTTCAGCTGCCTGCAGCTGGGGGGAATTTCTGCTCAGAGCAGAGCGTCGGTTCGGCTGGCACGGGTTTCTCCCGTGTATTATAGTGTATTGTCATTATTACGATGAATTATTTGGTTAGCAAATACCCTCATCCGTGACTGTTGAAATTGCATTGAATAGTTTATACACATCGCTGTAGAACTTGTATAATTGTGTTGATCTACTGTTCTCGTGTATTTTCCAGAAAGTGCGGAGCTTTCCAAGGGAATTAGACCCCCTAAACCATCTGGTTCAGAGAGCCGGTGTCCTAACTGTAATGCCATTGTGGATGGAGCTCGCGGCTGTGCTGTGATATGATGTAACTGCAGCAGAAATAATTGGCGCGGGCTTGTTTAGTATTTGGACAGGAGACCTCTTTGGAAAACAGAGTTGCTACTGAAAGAGTTGTTGCTGGGCCAGTACTGTGTACACACACCAGTGCTCTGGCCAGAATGGATAATCCAATGTCCCAGCCCAGCGATTGGGCACTGTGCTGTAAAAACGTGTTGTTCTTTCATGAGACTTAGAATGTTGAGATCCTATGGCAATTTTCAAAAGGGTAGGGGAGGGGTGTTAAGCCCAGTGTCCTGGTTAAATTTCCACAGAACTAGCTCTTGGAGCATTACCAAGTGATACCTTACACTCTGTAAAGGTGTAGCCCACACAAAAACAAAATTGCTCCCCAGATTCCTGGTTTTCAGCGATTTTACACAACAGCTGTCTGATATGATGGGAAGTTGGCACCTTTGGAGCGAGTCTTGAAACTTCATCCGCGAAGAAGCCATTACTGAGAACGGCAAGCATCCGAGCGAAAACTGGACCAAAGAAGAGAACTGTGCTCTGATGTGCCAAGATGGGGCCCCAGCTGTCTGGCTGAAAGAGTGCCATATTGCAGTGACAACCGTCTTCATCTTGGGGACCGTTTGTCAGCCTTTGTTTTTTCGAAATGTACACCTGTTTACATCTGAAAGCTTATGAGATGACCTTATGAGTAGTGGTGTGCTCCATTCTCTGGGTACTCATGCTTTTCTACAGCGTATGAACTGTGGGCAAATCGCAGCCAATCAGCAGCACTGACACTGTGGTTACATTACCTATTGCTCGGGACATCTCTTCATTATCAGTTGCTGGGAGCTGTTGACAAACTCCACATGACCCACCTACTCCATTGTCACATTTGCTCATGAATTCCTAAGTTTTGCCCAAAAATATAAAACAAAAAGTAGACTGTACTTTGGAAACAGCACTCTGGGCACAACTTCAGGCACTCTGGGCACAACTTGTATTTTCAAGTGTGCCAGTACCGCCTGAAACCCTTTGACTCATCGAAAATGTGAGGATTTAGCCCCCTCCCTCACTCTGGTGATATTGTTTCTCCAAGTGCGGTCGAAAAGGGGGGGGTTGGGGGGGGGGGGGGTGGTTGAGTGATAGTGACCTGAATGCAAGCAGATGGCTGATCCCCAAGATTAGTGTTTCTGTTTCAATGAACTTCACAAGTCCACAGAACCAGCCCCCCCTCCCCTCCCCCCCTCCCGGGATCAAAAGAGCAAGAACAGCCAGATACATGTCCCCTCCGTGCAGTCTCTCCATCTTTTACCCATTTCTCGCCTTACCTCTCCATCTCCCGCACATATTTTCGCCCAGCGCACCTCCGTCCCCTTAAAAGACCCCTCGGGTTGACTTCTGTAAAATATTACTATTCATGTGTAGTGCGGTATTTGCCCTCTCAGAGGCTGGGGGAAAGCGAATGGTGCATTGCAATCTCGCTGGGGTTCACTGCCAAAGCAAACAGCCATTCCTCACAGAGAGACGGGAATCTGCGAAATGTAGGGCCATTGTGCATAATCGAGAAGAGCAGGTTCAGTGTGGCGCGAATGCAGCCAGGGGGTCACAGAAAATAAACGGGTGTGTTTTCTCAAGCCTGCGTTCTGTGCTACATTAACAGGATTAGCATATAAGCTAAATAAAGTGGTGATAAGCCCAATGGGGACCTGTCTTAGAGCTTGTCTGGCCTGTCTGGGGTGAATAAGAAGCTGTTGTTCTCCGTATCCATCGAGCGAAATCTCTTTTCCAGTCCCAGCGCCGTTCCTCTGCCTGTTCTAATGGGCTGTAATCCGGACACCCATCACTGCATATTTTTATGGCCGTGCGGTATTTCCCTGCATGTGGAAAAGAGAAAAGCGCTTTGCCGTTTGCTGCAGTTATCTTGATTTAGAAAGCTGGTCACGACACTACGCTTTCTGTGAGTACAGTCAGGCATTCATTCCATTATGACCAGCGCAGTACTTTTGGGGCCAATAACGTCTCCATAAATAGAAATGGATGGATTATAAAGCCCTGGTAACTGCCCTTGCTCCACCAGTTTATATTAAGATAAAGCAACAAGTGCATTGTATTCTAGTAAGTAAACTAATATACTCACTGCAACGTAGGTTGCCTTGTTTGTCGCTTTGTATTTTTGTACATTGCTAGGGGGCAGTAGTCATTTTATTATTTTGTAGCTAATGCCCCATAAGTGAGAGGTACGCCAGCTGAGCACAGACGAAACGGTTTTGACGGTTGTTTTGAAATTGTTATGTTGCCTTCCTTCTTGTGACGAACACATCAGAACCATGTTTATGGTCTCTGTGAATTCAGATTAATTTTGTGTTCCGATATGGTCTAGGGAAAATGCGAAAGTGCAGAACTTTGTATCGTGAGAAAGGGAAAGAACTTTGGTGTCCTGGTAAAGAGTAGCATGAAAGCTGAACCAATGTTTCATTGCTGTCGAAAGCCCAGTAAATCACTGTGTATTGTGTTTTTTCAACAGAACGTATTAAAATTTTTGTCTGTGTCTTGTTTCAAATGGATGATTCTCAAATTTTGGGTCCAGTGTTAGGTTTTCCAGCCCTTTAACGAGTGTACATTATGGCAGAGAGGTTGTTCAGCAGGGTATAAATGCGAACATTGTGTATTTGACATTTTTAGGGGAGTGTGATAAAAGACACCAGTTTTGCCTTCATGGAAATATATGCTTGTTTTGTTCAAACCACTTGGAGCAGGGAGTTTTAGAGCTGGTTCTTAAGTGTGCTTTCCAAAGGTTTATATGGGAAGCCTCTCTTCTTCCTCATAGGAAAGTGCATTATATCACTGAAACAAAAGCCCTGCCTTCACCAGTAAAAGCCTCCCTTTGAGAAGTTCACAAGAGTCTAAGCTCTTGAGAAGCATTTGTCGGCCCGATTTTTTGAGGGCTGCATTCAAGAGGCAAATTAACAGTGGGAAGATTTTCTGTGTAATCAACTTTGGGAAATTTTATTGGTGCTTAGTTTGGGGTATTGGGTCACAGTCAATAAAACTTAAGGGCGAGTTTAACGGTCACAGAAGAATCTTTAAAGCGAAAACCGAAAGTTAATGTATTTTTTGGAGAAGTGGCGTTCTAAGTTTTGAGACTGCTGGAGTTTTAGTGAGATTTCTTTTTATAGCCCTACTTGAAAAGATTTCTCTTTTTTTGGGGGCCAGTGGCATTTTTACTGCGTTTTTATGTGTGCGAGCAGGATGAGCTGATAGCCGAGTGCGGCATGGGACTATGGAGGCAGCCGAGGACGATGCGGGGGGGGGGTGGGGGGGGTGCTGTTAAGTCAACAATCCCTCTCCCACATAGCCCAACCCCAGCAGAGCTGTGCTACACAGGCATAGCTGCCCTGCTGCATTGTTCCCTGCTGAGAGCGAGTGCTTCAGTTTGCTGCTGTATTCGCTGTATTCACTCTGCTAGGCCTTTGGCTCGTCAAAGCATCACTTTGAATTATCGAGCTGTGCTTGTAGGCCCCAGATTGCATCTGAGAGTCTTGTGGTGAAGCAGGCGTTGTAGGCGGGTTAGGGAAGGCTGCGGACGATGCACCGCGCTGATGTTTGGCGTCCGTGAGGGAGAGACCCCCGAGTTCAGACTGCAGGTTTCATGGCTTGAGTAACGCCAGAGGAGGCGGAGAGGCGAGGGTTAAATGTGCGGTTGCTCTCTATTTTTACAGTGATACGTGAGTGACAGTGTCTCAGACAGCTTGGCCCTGATCTCCCCTTCTGTGTTTTTCCAGTCCTGCCCTTCCTTATGTATGGAACTGTCAGGGAATTCCTGGAATGTCTGGCTTTTTCACTTTTTAAAATGTTTTTATTTCCACAAAAGAGGAAAAAAAGGTTTTTTTATTAAATTGATATATAATTCTTTACTTCGCACAAATGTATATTACAGGTTGGAAAAAGTGAACGGGCTAAACTGCTATGGTGTGGCGATACCGAGGCTCACAGCGTTTTTTAAACGGCGCGCTTGCGAGGTTGGAGAACCTTTCCTTTGACTGTCCCTCCTTTTTCAGCTGCATTGTGCTTGCTTTTAAAGGCTACCCCCTCTGCTTTTGAACTGCATCTGTATTTCTTACATTCCACTGCATGTGAGGGTATACCTGTTACTGCAGCTGAGGAGCTTGTCAGAAAGAAGCAGTAAATCAGTGTCCTTGCTGTGCATACTGTACTGTGCATACATTATGTAAGACACTGGTTAACCTGAATACCTCAATAATGGAAGCTATAATTAACTCAGAAATTTTTTCCCGAACCTGGATCCTTGTCAGTTGACGATGACACGGCCAAAGGTGTGTGTGTGTGTGTGAGAGAGAGAGAGAGAGAGAGAGAGAGAGAGAGAAACAGAGGTATGGTGGGAAGGTGGATAGCAAAAGGCTTCGGTATCATACAGTAATTTTCCACATGATGCAATTCACCGAAACCCTCTTCTCCCCTCATTAAGTTGAACCCTTTTCTTGGCGCACGACCCTTGTTATTGCTGCAGCCATTGTTGGGTCCTTCGACCGGTGTAACGTCTTTAATGAGATATTAGAAAAAAAAAAAAAAACCGCTTTGATTTTGACTCGATACTGTTGCTTTAATGTATAATTTCCTGAGTCCCAGTGCCGGGGCCGGCGGTGTGTGCCAAACATGCTGAACCCGTTAGGCGCACCGGCTCTTTAAGGAAACCGCGGGGGTGAAGTACGATGGCTTTCAAAGAGCGGCGAGCCCTTTGAAGCTACGTGGCCGGGATCTGCCAGGTATGCTGCCTCAGCGCTTTGAACAGTTCAGTGTGCTGAGAGCAGGCTATGCCCATCTACAGTACATGCGTGCAGTTAACCCCTTGGGCGGGCTGTTGTGGAGGTCCCCAGCATCTTATTCTAAATGGAGCGAGAACCAAAAGTCAAACGGATACCGCTACACAACGAACTTACGGCCCAAAATCTTTTTTTTTTCCTTCGGTGAAGTTTGGGACCTCAAGCTTTGCTGAAATCGTGACGTTTTCCCTTAACAAATTCAACAAAAACAGTGTGAAGTAAGACAATAAAGAGCTGCATCACTTTACCAAGTTTATTTATTTTACCAGCCCCCAATCTTAGTGTGCATAACAACAACATGTATCACTTGCCTGTGAATTAACCATACTCACGGACTGGTATTTGGGGTACTTTTACGCTTCACTGTGAGGGTTGAATGTTCCCTCAGCTCTCGGGTTATTCTTGAGGTGAGTAGTAATGTGTGTTTTGGATTCGCGATTAGTCGTCATTATGGAATATTTAGGTTTGGGATGCAGCAGTGCATGTCATTGTTATCCGAAATACCGAAATATTCACTGATCTAACATTCCTGTACACTGACACTTAAGTTTAGTCCCCTTAACTCAATTTCCATTTCTGTACCAAAAGGTCCTCTCCCACATGCACACTCCATTTTTAGCTGTAACTCTACCTGCTTCTGGATTACTGCTGGTAAGGTTTGAGGTTATGATTCCAGTAAATTCCTAGGCTCGGATTTTGATTGGAACGAAGCAATTGCTTTGGGAAATGGAGTCGGAAATAAGAAATGAATGTCTCTGCTTAGTTCTGGCGAAGGAGTGAAATGATGGCTGGTTCTGTTGTAGCACTTCCCTTCTCCGAACTCCTGAAGAATAACCGCAGGTAGTGCGCCCATCACGAAGCTGCAGAATGAGTTCCAGTGATGTCAGGTTCTTCCTGTTCAGCCAAGTTCTGCAGAGGAAAAGAAAATTTGAAACCACTTTAAGCACAAGAGATTCCTTTGTAAGAAAATCTAATTGATATTTATCTCTCTCTCCTGAAATCGTGAATTAGAAGGTCTGTTTGCATATAGTTGGTGTTCAATTAGGAAATTCATGGAATGCTTCATATACCAATAGCCTTCATGTTTGTCAAACACCAGTGTGGTTTAATCACTGTAGACAGCATAGTGTGTGGGTAATATGCAGAACTTTACTGTTTTGCCTTTATTTTTTTTCTCAAAAGCTAAAATTGCATCATAAAATATGTTGTTGAGCTCATAAAAGCCATTAGGATAACATCATTCATCGATTTACAGATGCAAGAAATCCCGTGAGAAAAAAAGCTGATAAAACTCTTAAAAGGCTTTAGTGGGGGTGGAAAAAGGAGGACACTAAAAGTTTTTTTAATGTTTTTATTTTTTTAAAAGTTTGATGTCGTCCTTTTAATAAAAAAAGTTTTACCGTAATTGTAACCAGATGTAGCGGTACGCACCTGGAATTCCCTGAGGTGCGAACGCGAGAAATCCCACTGTCAGATAATGGGAGTGCGTAAATGAGCGGACCGAGATGCTACAGTTGAAAGCCTGCGGGGCGAGCGCAGATTTAACCCCTCCTTCCCCCGGGCCTCCGTCCGTACAGCACATCTGAAACGGGAAGCCCTGCATCATCCCTCTGCACGGAGCTGGCCTACTGGCCCTGAGGCACGGACGGCACGTCCTGTGTAGCACCGCCACGGCTTTCTGGGCAGACGGCGAGAGAGAGAATGAATAGATGATGGGAATGGCAGACGGGCTTGCGCTCGATGACATCCACATGGTGAGCCACAGGCGTTTAAACGTGATGTCACCGCGGCGTGGCCCTGTTCCCACGTTCAGCGCCGCGCGGCAGATTTACGCCTTCGGCACATGCGCGACTGGCGGGGCGGTGTTGTTTTAACTTGTATCAGCTCATTTGGGTAACTGCGGCACGGGTTGTTCCCTCGCCCAATCATGCCGGCCTCCAGAATGCTGCAAAAAAGAGCCTGCCGCACCAGTGATGGGAAATACGTCTGTGGTCATTTTTATAACCTTCTTTGATGACTGTTATTTATTGTGCTGGAATTGCATGGCCTGGGACTGTTGCTCATGATGGGGGACACAGGCAGCTTATGTTCCCTCTCCCCCTGCCTCCCATAGTGCACCAGTAACTGAGGATGAAGTGGGATAAAAGGGACGTACACCATGACTGTTCGTTAGGTAGATGTACATGCAATAAATCAACGGAGAAGGCCAGGTCAACTCCGTTTTGTGTTTATACGATCACATGAAATCTGACACTGATCTTTTGGAGGTTCACATGGAGGTCTGCTTGTGCCAAGCAGGCGTGCGTTTGGACCACAGCCTGGATTGGACCTGGGGTCACACTGACTGTTGTGCTAGCTGTGATGTCAAATGGGGAATGCGTGTCTATTTTGTGTAAATTCAAAAGCCTTTTTTTTTTTTTTTAATTAATTAATTTTTTTTTTAAAGAGTGTATTTTCAGCTTTGCACATTTGGCATATTTCTAACGGAGTCGGTAAACATTACAGAATCCCTCTGTGATAAAGGAACTTTATCAGCTTCCTGCATTCTGATTGCCGTTGAAACAAGGAATTCTGTTCTGGCTTTTCAGGCTGCTGAGCCTTTTTTCATCTTCAGAACTTTGCTTGTGCCAACCCTTCTTTGAAGGGTAATAAAAGCAGAAGAAAGTTGTAAGGAGCGATGATGTGGTAACAAACGCGTTGACGTGCTCAGAGGTTTGATTTTCCAGGTTGTTGCTTTGTGAAGCATATGAAACTTGACGGTTTTAGAGAGGGGAGTCAAGGGTTATGTTTACAATGCAGCTAGTGTGTGTGATGGGTCCGCCGCTGCAGTGGCGCCTGCATTATCGTGGTTGGGTGGGTAAGATTTGCAGGTGGAGCAGACGTGGACCTTTCTGCCACGCTGACCCTTAACCCCACTGTTATGGTTTTGTAGGTCGATGCAAGGAGGGAAATGGGGCGGTAAATCTGCTGTTCCCGTGTTTCACGTGTTGCATGCTTAAAATATTAGGCCTGCGTGACCATAGACATCCACTTTATTATTCACATTGTCTGCGTTAGAATACATGAACTTGCCCTAAGTAGTAACTGATAAGAAGCTTGGACTTTGTGAATTCACAGTTGGATATGTCAGTGTGGTTCAAATTCGTTTTTTAACTTCCTGTATAGTAATTGAAATTAAGCTGCCAAGTTCAGCCTTGAGAAGGTGGGGCATGTAATTCCTGGATGTACTCCCATGGCCCACAGAGTCTTTCCTGTTTGCTGGGCCTCAGGTTTCTCCCTTGCCTCTTCTCAGTGACCTTGTGCCTAGAGAGGCCAGCACTCACGTAAGAGCATATTGAGCTGAGAGTGCTTCACCCAGTGTGGACCACTCCTGTCCTGCTTGCTCAGGAAGCTTAGGTCTTGGATGGTCCTGGGTGTGTTTTCATTTCAGGCACAGTTGGCTGAATTTGCTGAAGCTTGTCTCTTAACCTTTCTCCTCCCCATATAGGCATAGCAGGGAAGCATCCTCTGGCCTTTAGTTCTTATAAAGCTGATAATGTGGTTAGAGTTTCTGCTAAGAAAAACAGCCTGCAGCTTTGTTTTTAACAATGAGGTGGTTGATAAAACGCTGACAGAATGAAAAGCATTTGCAAGAGTAATGACGGAAAAACCTGCTTTTAACATTTAGGCAGCAATACAAACCCAATGCTTATTCTGTACCCTTGGCTATGACTGCTCGGTGCTCCAGGCCCTTTTAAGAAATCAGCTGCATAAACTGATTGCATCATTTGAAGTAATAATGCAATACTTGATGTGATGAAGCATAGCATGAACTGTCTAAGCACAGTTGTGTCTCTCTAGTGTGCAAACTCATTGTTGAACTAACTTCTGCCCTTAATTACTTGGGTCAGTCATTTGCACACATTCTTTAAAGGTAACAGAATGTACTGTAACGTGCTACAGTATCTCTCTCTCTGCCTGTCTGTCTTTCATTCAAAATTCAAATTTCAAATTCAAGCTGCTTATTTAGCATGTCAGAATTTGTATTGCCAACCATTGCAAGGAAAAAGTAAAACATCTGCTAACAAACAAAGAATAACAACAGAATATTGTCATTGTATATACTTGTATACATACAGTACACATACATATATACATACATATAAGCAGTAATAATAATAACATAATTTAATAACATGTAATATAATAATAGTATAATAAAACTCTCTCGCTCTGTTGCTCTCTCTCATTGCTGTGATTTATCTGCAGTGTATAGCCTATTTCTTGGAGCATTACAATTAGTTTGGAGATGCAACAAAAGCCAACCTTTAGTAGTCTTAACGCCATGTTCTAGTGACGTTAAGTACGAAGGGAAGGCTCTGAATTGGTGTGGTGTGCCAGGGGAAGCGGGCAGCTGTGCCCGTGTCGGTGGGCTCTGCGGCCTGCTGTTCGTCATGCTAAGTGCTCCCTGCCCTCACCGCTTGGCCAGGCCCTTGGCCCGCTGACCACAGCCACTCAGTGCAGCTTGTTTAATGTGTTGACCTTTTCTGCTCCATGTAAGAGCGACTTCTTTAACTCTTCTCATGTCTTTTTTTTTTCTCACACTGATTCCAAATGCAGAAAGCGTAGCCTGATGGACTGGCGTGTGTGTTCCTGTTCTATAGAAAGCAGGCCAGTCCAATTTTGAGAAAACATGAATGGACAGTGAGGGCGGGCTCTTGTGACTGAACTGTGATGTCATTCTCCCAGCCGACGGATGATTTGCTACCGGTCGTTCCTGTGGTGCTGTGAGAACGCAGTAGGGTCTGTGTGAACTTTTTTTTTTTCGGCAGGGTCCCGCGGGACGACGGGGACACCCTGAGCGACGGAGACGCGCACGGCGCCTACGGCCTGGTCACGGGGGTGGCCCCGCAGCAGCGCTACCACCCCACCTCGGGCAGCTACCAGCTGCAGTTCGCCATCCAGCAGCTGCAGCAGCAGAAGATGCAGTCCCGGCAGCTTCTGGACCACAGTCGCGCTCGCCACCAGGTACAGTGCGTCTGCCTCTCAGGCTCCGTTTGTCTCAAAGCTCGGCCCAAAGTCGGACATTTTCTCCTTCGGTTTACTCTCGTGCTTGCAGTGCAGCGTAATGTTCCGGCAGCTGGGCTTGGGACGCCAAGGTTATTGGTTTGAATCCCAGGAGGGGCTCTGCAGTTGTACCCTTGAGCAAGGTGCTTAACCTGAATTGCTTCTGTAAACATCCAGCTGTAGAAACTGATTTTATGTATAAAGAATGTAAGCCTTGCAAGTCACACTGGCTAGGTTACTGCTTAAAATTTACGTGCAAATGAATTCTGTGCCAGAAATGAACGTTTTTAAAAAGATTATCTTCCTCAGATTTTTATACTTTCTACATATATGTACCATATTAAAACTATTTTTTCTCAAAGCAGGAAGTGAATAATATATTTTGTACACACGGTATTATCTGTGCTATACATATATGCACTGTATGCTGTATGCATAATTTTATGTAATTACTTTATCCAGTGACTTAGCCTAGTTTATACAGTAAGGTTTTATAAATAGAAGTATCGGTAATGTACTAAAATGTGCTAGCACAGCCGCAATAAAACGTTTTTTGTGAAGCAATTTCACACACAAGTGCCATACTGACGTATTGGTCCAAGCCGATAGCGAAAGTGCTGCTAACGTTAACCGTGAACAGCACCAGTGGTACAGAAGTGGCTGAAAACCGTGCAGTCTTGCATGGTCTTCGGAGAGAGAGGCAAGACTGGGCTGATGGAAGCAAGACGCAGTCAGAAGTGCCTCTGCAATGTCATACGAGGATATTGCATCCTGTGTGTTTTCCGTTACGGTATATACCATCGGACAGAAGATAAGGCATCTTAAGTGGTTTTTTTTCTTCTTCTGCTCAGTGTAATCCTAAAGTAAATCTGGAAAGTGCACTGCGGGGTGAGCAGTGGTGACTTCTTTTAAAGAAAGCTGGAGGAGGCCAAGGGCAGCTGATCAGGCTCCAAGCTCTGGGACTGCAATTGTGTTTCAGCGTCAGGAACATTTTAGTACCAGTCTTGATTTCCTTTGATTGAGGTTCAGAGGAATGCAAGAAGCTCTTGTCCCCCCCCCCACCCCTCCCCCAATTTTTCAAATTTATTGAAACAAAGTCTTGTATGTAAACACGCAGTCTTCTGAGTGCTATTGAGTTGCATGGGACGGGAAAACTTAATTCTGCTGAGAAAAGTCAGGAAGCCCCTGTATTTTCGTCTGCGCAGTATCAACCGCTTGTTTATTTTAAACAATGATATTGCCCAAATCCCTGCTAAAAGCTCACACAGTCTCTCAGACCCATGTCTCTTGTGTTAGTATTAGCAAAAGTATTGTGGGAGTCTCTGCTCAGGCCACCAACGGAATGGAGTGAATGGAACGAATTCGCTGGAAATTCAACAAAATGATAATGCAAGCATAATTTTTTTTACAACCAGAAGCCCCCCCCCCCCTACTTTTGTTCTCCTCAGTGCTTTTTTCTTTTTTCCCCACCCTCGAAATTTGGCTGAGCAACTGGACTGGAAGTCATGTGATCAGGGACCTTAGCCAATCAGTGACCTGGTAAAGTCTGAGCAGCCTGCCTGTCCAGAAAATGGATTTTTCTGCTTTAGTCACTATTGAAATTTCATTCCGGTTTTAGATCCGTGTGTTTTTGCTGAAACGAAATCTCTAAAAAAAAGATGCAAGGTAGGAGAAAACGCAGAAAACCTGCCGCATTTAATTTTCACGCCCTTTGAGAGTACCGCAGATGGGCGTGGGTTCGTGCACGCTGGTGGCAGGGCACCCAGGCCACTGTCGAACGGTGACCCTGCTTGGCGCTGGGACGTGACTGAATCGTCGGGGGGGTTGGAGCGAGTGGATGCGCTCGTTTGTTCACTTTTCGGGTAACGGCGATCGCGCTGACGTCAGCGTTTCTGCTCGAGGTTGGGCCTAATTAATACGAGCGAGGCGGTGTTTTTCTTGGCCCGGCTGGCGCAATTACGCAAGCGTTTCTGTGAAAGTGATCCCTGTAACCTCTCTGCTCCCTCCCCTCCCCTCCCCTCCCCTCCCCTCTCTCTCTCTGATTGAGGAGAGTTCACCGGTTCACGCTGCCCCACCAATCAGCAGAGGCTCCTCGCCGTAACCGGGCGTCCCCTCCGCCATGACGACGACGACGATGATGATTATGATAAATACGAGGCAGGAAATAATCTGGCCCGTTAATTGGTGCGCGCAATCGTACGAAGCGCGGCCGAGACACCGGCCGGTTGTTCTGCTCGCACAAAGCGGCCATTTACAGGCCTCGGCCGCGGGTTTGGGGAGGGCTGACCGTGCCTCGTGAGTCACTCACTGTCAGCACCCCAAAAACCACCTCCCCCCCAACCCCGAGTCTGCCCTCAGCTTACTCTTTCTGCTGCATCTTCCACATGAGTTTGTTCTCACAGGCCCTGCAATTAGCTTAGCGCTTTCAGTGTAGTGTTCAGCCATGTCTACTGCGGCTTTATTTGTCTTTGTAAAAATGCTCGGTTGCTGGTCTACTTTTTTCTGACTAACTATTAGAAATGATTTCAGACGACCAAAAAAAGAAAAAGAAGACCCATTGTGGCAATGCATATTGTAAACGTTAAAAAAAAAAAAACAGAAAAAGCAGGTTTTTTCTTTCGGACGAACAGCAAAATAACTGTTAACAGTGGAATCGCTCTTTGCGATTACTGTCCGAGCCGGTTCTTCGCTTGAGTGCACTTGAATGACGCTGAACGACCGCGAACAACAACAACAACGAACAAAATGGCCGTGGAAGACCAGTCTCCGGATCGGTTCCCGGTCGTTCTGCGTTCGGTGGCGTGATGCGTGCGTAGCACCCTCGCGTAGCAGCTGTCGGGCCTGCGTTCGCGCGGTCCCGTAAGGCCTCTTAAAGCGCGTCGCCGGGGGAGCCGGACGCCGCCGCTCGGCGCTAGCGGGGCCGCTCCGAGCGCTGGGCTGCGAGAGGGGGAGCTCTGGGTCACCGGCTGCTCTGCGGAACTCGGCGCTCGTGGGAGATTTG